>NW_007728364.1:141658-198601 GCF_000696425.1 Galeopterus variegatus
GGGCCCCCCCCCCCCCCCGCCCTTTGGGACGAGATGTAGCACAGGTGTAAACTGTGGTGAGCAAACAAGGCCTGTGTTAGAGGCTGGCTGCAGGCTGAGATGGGGCACCGAGAAATGCTTCTGGAAGGAAGGGACAGTTAAGCTGAGCAGAAGCTGTGTGTGGGGGTAGGCGGGTGGTGACCTTTGGGGGAAAAGGTCCAGGCTCCTGGACAGTCCTATGTGTGTCAGTTTCTGTCCTGTTGAGTGGTTCCTTATGTGGAGTTGTTCTTTCCCCAGGTGGATCATAAAACTTCTGGATGGCAGGCTCTGTGTCTAATTCCTTCTTGTGTCTTTTGCTGCTCCTACCACAAAATAGGTTCTAATAGTGCTGGTTGGCATGAACTGGTACATGAGTGGATGAGTAAAAGGCATGTAATGTGTAAGACATACATCTTCTCTGCAGCATTTTTGGGGTGTCAGTCAACAAATATTTATTGAATATATCTTGTGTGCAGAGCATCCATTGGGGCCATGAAATTAGAAATGAGCTTAGCCTCCTTGCTCGAAATCTGGTCTACATGTAGAGCACATAGATGAGAAGGCCCAAGAGCAGCCAGGAGAGCAGGTTGAATAGCAAGAACACCCTGTCCGGGGTATTCCCTCCCCCCAAAGGTGTGGAGCTTGTTGAGCCAGGCTGCCCAAGAAGAACAGGCTGTGCTGCCTGGGGTGGCCAGGCACGTCGATGGCAGCCGGGATGTGTGTGGAGGCTCGTGGGTAGCCCTGGAAAGCCAGCACTGCGTCCGCAGATCTCTCTCTTTGGTGTCCTGCAGAAACACAAGGTTTGGGTAGCTGACTGACAATGCATGAGCCTCTGTCCTCACATCCTGCCTCTTTTCTCGTATTTGTTGAGAATTTGAGAACAGACTCTCCCAGAGCCCCAGAAGTCGCACCTGTCTGTTACAGAGTCCCTGGGGTGAACTGCTCTTTCGTCCAGCCTCCACTGTGTCCAGCAGAGAAGTGCAGACACAACATTATCCATAGCAACACACAGTTCTACAGGATTTACCTTTTCAAACCCCACCCTGTAGAAATCGTAACTTCTTTAATGTCCTGCGGGCTGTGTGAAAAACAGGAATTTATGTAACAAGCTCTGCACAGCAAACCTTTTCCTGTTTGGGAAAAAAATTTTTTAATTGTTGGCGAAGTTAGGAGACAGCTCTGTTACTCAAACAGCGACCTGAAATGTCCTCTTAGAAAAATACATAATATGCTATTTTTTTTTCCTTTTTGTCTTTTTTCGTGACCGGCAACGGATCGCAACCCTCAGTGTCGCGCCCGTACCGGACCGGGACCGGCAACAGGATCGCAACCCTCGGTGTTGCGCCCGCACCTCGCTCAGCCAGTGAGCGGCTGGTCTGTATGTGGGATCCGAACCCTCGGCGGGAGCGCCGCCGTACTCCCAAGCGGCGCACTGTGCGCCACCGGGCCGGCCCATAATATGCTATTTTGATAAGTAAAAGATTGCTGTGGCTTTTTAAAAAGTCTAAGTAGTGAATTAGTGTATGTTCCACCTGAGTTAGTGAACACCCCTGGACCTTTTAAAAGACTTTATTGTTGTGTCTTCTGCAGTCTTGTTTAAAATGTCCTCCAGCTGCACTTGCCAATGATCTGACAGAATCATCTTGGCTGTTGTAGCGCTGCATCCCATCCCTAAGTTGATGCAGACGGCCAGGAAGCTACTATCTGGGAAGATCTTTCTTCCCCCTTTATCACTAACTAAATGTGACAGAGACAGGAGTCAAGCTTCCTCTCCTCCAGAGATGTCATCGGAGCTTATCTGTGTGTCTGTTGTGTTCACAGAACAAAATTGTCATGATGGAATATTGTGCAAAGGTGCAGTCTTCCAAATCGTTGCAGGGCCAGAGTTCTGGGCTGCATTCCAGTGCTACCCCTGGGGGCAGGCCTGCTTCTTTTAAGGGGGAGCTGTTGACTCAATTTGCTGGTGTTGGTGGGCACAACAGATGAGCTGTGGCTTTGTGAGCATGCATGTATATGAGTAGGACCTTCCCAGAGGATTTTGGGAATCCGATGGGAAATAAATAGGACACAAGGGAGATGCAGGAGATGCAGTCGTCAGCCTCTTTCTTTGAGTGATTCTTGTATGGAGTTAAAGCCCAGGTCGTCCTTACACAGTGGGTCTTGGGGGATAGATCATAGGTGTGGAGAAAGAGGGGAGACAGATGCTGCCGTGAGCTCACACACCTGCCCAGCATCATGCCAGGATGCTCCTGTCCAGGCCCTTTGTGACCACGCTTGCTGTGTGTGCCCTGGCAGAGGGCTCATCACATCGCCGTTGTGCTGAAATCCTTGTATAGAATGCAGTACAGAGGGCCAGAGGGCATTTTGAAATGTGGATTTCTCAGCTCTGTCAGCCCGCATTTTGATTTTCATGTCTCCTTTTAGAAAGTGAAATCTGTACCCGCTCCTCCCCTCCCAACTTTCTGCTTTTCTTCCTTTTATGAGAAAAGCCTTGAGCCCATGGCCTGAATTAGAACCCGGCCTCATTCTGCTTTGTGGAGGCTCTGTTCTGGTGCAGTGGTTGGCTCTCAGGCCTCTGCGTCCTGTGTCAATGGCATGAGGATGTGGGTGTTGTGGCTGCATCCCTGGGTGACCACAAATCCAGCCAGAGCCTTTTTGTGGTCAGGGAGAGGGGCCACAGGGATGCAAGGTGCTCGATCAGCCGAGTTTTGCACCCAGTTGGCAGAGACCATCAAGGAAGCCTGGTGGCTGTGTGCACAGCCCCGCTTCCAGGCACCTGGAATCCTGTTCCTGGACTTGGGATCAGGACCCTGAGGACAGAGGCTGCTGAATGAGCAGATGGTGACTGTGTGCTCTGTGTGGTGTTGGTGGCAAAAAGTTATAAGATAGGGTCCCCCTTAGGTGCCCAGCGTGTTTCCCACTTTTCTTTTTCCAGGTATGTCCCACAGGCTCTCCGAAATGCCTTATCACTGTGTATCTAGCCATATGTTGAGTAGATGAGTCAAACTGGGGCTTCTTCATCTGCAGCCTGTCTCCAGTGTTTCTTCTGAAGCTTAAGAGACTGCCTCTGGCCCCTTCTACCGTCTATTAGCAGTTGTGGGTTTGTATTTGTAGTACCTCTAAGCTCCTACCCATATCCCACTGAATGGGAACAGAGAAGCAGGATGCAGAATGGTGGTATCCTGTGTTGTTCCCCACCCCCACCCCCCATGAGTTGGGATCTAGTCATTCTGTCATCGTGACTGCTTATTATATGCAAGTACTGCTGAGCGTTCTTTTATATCTCATGTAATCCGTATAACAACCCTACAAGGTTCTATTATTTTACCCCGTTTTACAGATGAGGAAACTTAAGGCACGTAGGGGCTAAGCAGCATGTGAAGGTCATGTAAGTAGTAAATAGCAGAGCCACTTAAGTGCTCAAAAAAAGGGTTGATTTTCTTTACTAATCGGCCTAGGGGTACACATGGCACAATTAGTCATAAAGCTGTACTTAGCTTGAAGTCTCCAGCTCTTTGCCTTCTCCACCACTTCCCCACCCCCCGAAGTTGTCTTTTTGTACAGAAAGTAACTCCTAATACCTTGTCATAGAGTTAGCTGGTGCTTACTACTCATACTACTGGTTATTTGGAGGAGGCGGGGTGGGATACTAATTGAATTTAAATTTTCTTTTTTTGTCAGGTCAATTTTCTCAAATTAAAAAGATAAAATGACCCTTTTTCTTTTTTTTTTTTAAAAGATGACCGGTGAGGGGATCTTAACCCTTGACTTGGTGTTGTCAGCACCACGCTCAGCCAGTGAGCAAACCGGCCATCCCTATAAGGGATCTGAACCCGGGGGGTGTCATCAGCACCGCACTCTCCTGAGTGAGCCACGGGCTGGCCCAAAATGACCCTTTTTCTTACATTCACTAATATTTACCTAATAGGCTTTAAAGGTGTAAATGAATCTAGGTCTTACAAGTTTTGGGGGCTTTTAATTCTTGACCAGGAATATATCCTGCTTCATCTTTTTCTTTTCCATAATCATGGGGGCACAGTAATATAGAACTTCTTACTTTGTGAAAATGGCAGATGTTCAATCTGAAAGAATTCGCAGTGGTTTTAGGGGTAATAGAATGGAAAGGTTTTTGATAGCATTTTGATACAGAGTGCTATTTGCATAGCATTGTTGCTTATTTGCATAAGCAAAATTTAAGGGGTTTTAAAATCAGTTTTTGTTACTTCCCTATAAATTATAGCTGTGAAAAAGAAGGGGTATATAGTAATGCTTTTTTAATAATTTTGTCCTCTCATTAAATTAAGATATAAATACTGTTTTTAAGATAAGATACCATTGTCCTATGCTGGTTTGAGATCTTTTTTAGTGGCTTTAGAACCATTATATGTTCAGATTGAAATCTGTACCATAAACTCACTTAAAATTTTACTTGTTTTCCACGTAATACATGTCAGAGACTAAGTTTTCCAGTGGAGAAGTACTGTACTTATAACATGATGTTTTGTTTTACAGAATTCAATTCGTCATAATCTGTCCCTACACAACAAGTTCATTCGTGTGCAGAATGAAGGAACTGGAAAAAGTTCTTGGTGGATGCTCAATCCAGAGGGAGGCAAGAGTGGAAAGTCCCCCAGGAGAAGAGCTGCATCCATGGACAACAACAGTAAATTTGCTAAGAGCCGAGGCCGAGCTGCCAAGAAAAAAGCATCTCTCCAGTCTGGCCAGGAGGGTGCTGGGGATAGCCCTGGCTCTCAGTTTTCCAAATGGCCTGCAAGCCCTGGCTCTCACAGCAATGACGACTTTGATAACTGGAGTACATTTCGCCCTCGAACTAGCTCAAACGCTAGTACTATTAGTGGGAGGCTCTCTCCCATTATGACTGAACAGGATGATCTTGGAGATGGGGATGTGCACTCCATGGTGTACCCCCCATCGGCCGCAAAGATGGCTTCTACTCTACCCAGTCTGTCTGAGATAAGCAATCCTGAAAACATGGAAAACCTCCTGGATAATCTCAATCTTCTCTCATCACCGACACCATTAACTGTTTCGACCCAGTCCTCACCTGGCAGCATGATGCAGCAGACGCCCTGCTACTCGTTTGCACCGCCAAACACCAGTCTGAATTCGCCCAGCCCAAACTACCAAAAATACACCTATGGCCAGTCCAGCATGAGCCCCTTGCCCCAGATGCCTATGCAAGCACTTCAGGACAACAAATCGAGTTACGGAGGTATGAATCAGTACAACTGTGCACCGGGACTCTTGAAGGAGTTACTTACTTCTGATTCTCCTCCCCATAATGATATCATGACACCAGTTGATCCTGGCGTGGCCCAACCCAACAGCCGTGTCCTGGGCCAGAATGTGATGATGGGCCCTAATTCAGTCATGCCCACCTATGGCAGCCAGGCATCTCATAACAAAATGATGAATCCCAGCTCCCATACCCACCCTGGACATGCTCAGCAAACGTCCACCGTTAATGGGCGTGCCCTGCCCCATGCAGTGAACACCATGCCTCACACTTCGGGTATGAACCGCTTGACCCCGGTGAAGACACCTTTACAAGTGCCTCTGCCCCACCCCATGCAGATGAATGCCCTGGGAGGCTACTCCTCGGTGAGCAGCTGTAACGGCTATGGCAGGATGGGCATTCTCCACCAGGAGAAGCTCCCAAGTGACTTGGATGGCATGTTTATTGAGCGCTTGGACTGTGACATGGAGTCCATCATTCGGAATGACCTCATGGATGGAGATACATTGGATTTTAACTTCGACAGTGTGTTGCCCAACCAAAGCTTCCCGCACAGTGTCAAGACAACAACACATAGCTGGGTGTCAGGCTGAGAAAAAGTGAGCAGGTAAGTTCACCCCAATATCAAAAGACCTTTTGATAACAGAACTTAAAAGACAAGAACACAGTAACTTTCCACGTATCTTCCATGGTTAGGACCTTTTTTTGACGTCAACTGACTGCCTCCTTGCAGAGACATCTTTTATTATTCATTCTCCACACTTTTTGCAGCTTATCAATTTTCCTTTTGAGCTTAAAGTTAAGGAAGCTTCTTTTGACTGCTTTAAAGATTTTCTTTTGACAGATGTCTGCATCTTTTTTAGTTTAGTAGCTCTTCAATAAATAACTATATTTGATACAAATCAAATGCTGGAGGGTGTTTTTTTTTATTGAAATGTAATTGATTATACATATTAAAGGATTTTTTATAAAGTAGAATATTCCCCATTGAATGATTTTAGAGCTGCTTGAGAAAGCTCTAGCTTTTCTCCCTGAAGTGTGCCTGTCACTGTAGTATGTTAAATTGAATTCGTCTTAATTCAGCTATATTTTCATTGTGTGTGTATGTTTTTTTTTCCCCCCTAGGCTACACTTAAAAGTACTTCAGATTGTCTGACACCAGGAACTGAGAGAAGCAGTCCAAAGATGTCCTTCACCCCTCCTTTTAGTTTTCTTGATTTAAAAAAAAAAAGTTCCTTTTTTTCTTTTGTCAAACTTGGCAGCAAAGACACTTTTCCTGTACAGGATGTTTGCCCGATGTTTGCAGGTTATGTGCTGCTGTAGATAAGGACTGTGCCATTGGAAATTTCATTACAATGAAGTGCCAAACTTACTACACCATATAATTGCAGAAAAGACTTTTGGATCCTGGTGTGCTTTCAAGTTTTGTATATAAGCAGTTGATACAGAATTGTATATGTGTGTGTTTTCGTTTTTTAAAATATCCATTTGGTCCAAGGAAAGTTTATACACTTTTTGTAATACTGTGATGGTCTCATGTCTTGGTAAGTTAAACTTTTGTTTGTACTACCTGTGTTCTGTGGAACTGATGAATCACAGAGAACCAAGATCTCCATCTGCAGCTCCACTGAGCAGCTTTGGACCTGTTCATGTTGCCACATGATTTACATGAGAACCAAATAGCCTGTTATCAATCTGCTGAGTTAACGGACTTGTCAAACTTGGGGCGAGGTGGGGGGGGGGGATTAAATGCCGGCCTTGTACAGGTCTTTTCTATTTTTTGTTTGTTTATTTTGTTATTTGCAGATTTGTACAAACATTTAAATGGTTCCAATTTCCAGATAAATGATTTTTTGATGTTATTGTTGGGACTTGAGATCATTTTTGGAATAGATATTGAACTGTAATGTTTTCTTATAATTAGAGTCTACTTTGTTACATAGTCTGCTTGTAAATTTGTGGAATCACAGGTATTTGGGGCAGCATTCATAATTTTCATTTTGTATTTCTAACTGGATTAGTACTAATTTTATACGTGCTTAACTGGTTTGTACACTTTGGGATGCTACTTGGTGATGTTTCTGACTAATCTTAAATCATTGTAATTAGTACTTGCATACTCAACGTTTCTGGCCCTGTTTGGGCAGAAAAGTGATGTATAGTTATGGACACTTGTGTTTCATATTTAGGAGAACCTAATATGTTTTTTATATGTATTTTAAAGAAATTTCATCTACTTTTATTACCCTGTGAACTATGTACACCACATGGTGTCCTGTCTTCTGATAGATCTGGTGTGCAGTATTGTTCCAGTTACTTCTGGGAGGCCTCATAATGTTTGTTGATCAGAAAGGGAAACCTACATTTAAAACAGTGTTCCTTTGTCAAACTGGGGGTTTTGGTTGACATAACCTTTTTGAGTTGTGCTTCAGCAGAAGTTTCTCCTCATAATTCTGTGCTCTGATTTCGGTCCAGGTGGAAGTTGGTTTTGTAGCTCTGCCTTGAGGAATTCTGTCACCACTCTTCCTCCTTCTTCCTTCTGTCCTGTGGGTTACTTAGCACACTGTCAAAGTTTCAGTTCAGTGATTTGTAGAATGCTTTGTGTTCACAAGTACAGATGGTTACCAAATGGAATAGAACCTGTTTAACAATTGAGGCAATTAATTTGAAAACCAGCAAATCAGCTGTAGGTTGTACATTTTGATTTATTTTACAAGTCTTAGCTTAAGTTAAAAATTTGAGAATTTCTTCAGCCTTTAGTACCTACCCTAAACTATAATTCCAATCATTGTATTTAAATGCTTTCCAAATACCTGTATCTGACAGTCCAAGTTATTTGGCCTTGTGTCCATTCAGTCCATTAGTATTTTCAAGTCATGTGGAATGGTCAGAGTCATCACAGTAAAAGGAAGAGGCGCACAACAATGTTCCTCTTGCCTTCTTGAGAAGGCTCTTTCTTTGTACATAGCCCCAAATCACACTTGCTTTGTCTTATATGTTAATTGCATCTTCGTTGCCTTGGTTTTTCCTTACATGTTCTATGAGAACACAAGAGTTCCTGATAGACTTCCTATAATAGGCCAGCTCTTTTTGTAAGCTTCCCACTGTGACTTATTTCAAAAATTCATTGAACAGCCACCAACTCTGACCATCTTCATTGTTGGGCACTACAAATTATGGCTGGATTTAGAAACCTTGGTTCCCCGAAGTAGTGTCTGCTGCATATGTAGTAGAATTTGTTGGTGCCAAAGTACTCGTGTTCTCGTTTCTGTTACCACGTGCTGTCACTCACCTTCCGTACCATGACCACTATTACACAGGAGCCTCAGAGTCCCCATTTGTTCAGTACAGAGGCATCTACAGCTAAAATCACTGTTAAAATTTTACTATTTCATAGAGTGACTTTTAGAAAGATGTTTCTTCCTCCTTAGTTTGTGTAAATATTTTCCCTTTCCCCCCCAAATTTTCTTTGGTTGAAATCCTAACATGAATCCTGAGCAGCTCTCTGGGGGTGCATTGAAGTCCAGGGAAAGGCATCTTGTCTTTTTTGAAAGCAAACATTATGTGGCCTCTGATTGTTATTTTTCTGTAAGAATACTGACTTTCTGGAGTAATTAGTATATCAGTTATTGTACATGATTGCTTTGTGAAGTGTGCAAATATCACCTATGCAGACTTGTTTCATTTTTTCCCTCCGGTTTGTACTGTTATTAAAAGCATATTGTATTATAGAGCTATTCAGATATTTTAAGTATAAAGATGTATTGTTTCCATAATATAGATGTATGGAATATATTTAGGTAATAGATGCATTACTTGGAAAGTTCTGCTTTGACAAATTGACAAAGTCTAAATTAGCAAATGTTGTATCCCAGTGAGCAGTAAATCAATGGGACATCCCAAGAAGGGGATAGGACAGTTAAAATGGAAACAGTTCTTCAAAGGTACACAATTTGTACTTACTAAACTGCTGGATATATGTTAACAACACTTCCCTTTCCACCCCTCTCCCCAGTCCCAATTTAAAATTCTTACATTCAGCTCTTAAGAGTTCTTAATTTATAACCGATTTTAAGAGAGAAGTTTCTTCTGTGGTTTTAGTTTGGGAGTAATCATTCAGTAAAAAATACAATGTGGTTTATGCAAACAAAAGCAGCCTAGCATTACAGTTGGCCCCTCCTTGAGGTGGGCACTGCCTGGCATTATGGCCAGGGGTGGCCATGTAAGTCCCATCAGGATGTAGTCATGCCCTCCACATTTCACTACCCAAGTTTAGTAACAGTGCAGATCTACGTTCCTGTTCTGATACTCTCTGAGAAGTGCCTGATGTTGCTGATGTACTTGCAGACACAAGAACAATCTTTGCTATAATTGTATAAAGCCATAAATGTACATAAATTATGTTTAAGTCGTTTGGTGTCTTTCTTTTCTAGTAGTGCTGAATAAGCTCTTTATTAGGAATTTTTCATTTAGCTATCAAGTACTTGAGTAAAACTTTGTAAGTCACAGTGTCATGGTTTATTCAAATCTGGCATTTCTTTTGGAGGAAAAAGGGAACAGTCCCTCTGGGACCAAACCATAGCCCCCCTGAGATGAAGGACAAGTTCAATCCCTGATAACAAACAACCCTGGAGTACTTTACCTTTGGAATGTCTGCAATTGCATCCGGTCCAGTAATTACTAGGCATATTAAATCTCACATCGGAACAGACTGTGCTAAAGGTAAAAACACCTTAAGGGTAGGTTAGAAGCCTCCTGGCCAGGAGGTCACAGAGCAAATGCTGTGGACAGTGTGAAGTCAGTGGCTTTCCAGGGCTCTTGTCACTGCTACACACCTTGCTGAAGGAGGAGGATCAACCCTTTTAAGTGGCTGCAGATCACACGTTTATATGTTTGCTCTGTTTCAGAAAATGTCTATGGAATGAGCTGGGGATTAGACTAACATGTTTAAAAAGGATGAAGCACAGTTTCTCCTTAATTCTTATTCTTTGACTAGGCAAGTGAATGAATGAGTTTGAGTAGCAAGGAAGTAGGTTATTCTAATGTTGACCTGTTTTATTTACCTGTTAGGACACTAGAAGGTCAATCTTTCTTTAAAAGACAGTAGTCAGAAGCCTAGTGTATAGAACAGATAAAAGCATCTACTCTCAGACCCTGGGGCTCATGCACAGATCAGTTTGAAAACTGTTGATCTAGTCCAAATGCAGAAAAATGCCTTGATTGTACCGCCAGAACTCCAACTGGCTGTCCTTTCGTAACCCTTCGTGTATGTGCATAAAAGCATGCATCTAATGTCATTTTTAAAGAACAGTTCCTGAGTTTTACATTTGATAAGAGGAAGCAACACAGCAGGCAGGTTTCTCTGATAGATCCTGGTGGGAGGAGCTCTGTGCTTAACTCCTTAGGGGGAGAGACTTCCTTCCTTGGACAGTGTCTAGGACCCTGCTGTGACCAGAGATGATAATAGGATCTGGTTATGTACCTAAGATTGTTTCTTGGCCTGTGAACCAGCCACACTAGAGGACTTTTGTTTCTCCATGTTTGAAGTGACCTATAACAATGGTGGTACTAATTAAACTTAAGCTGGTTGGTGTGGTATGGTTAGGTTAGATAAGTGGAGGGCTATTCCAGGGGATGTATCACACTTAAGTGTTAATCTCTGAAGTAGACTCCGTCACAGACACATTGTATCACTTGATAGTGCTCATTATGGCCTATGAGCCTGCAGCTGGGCTATGGCCTCTGAAATGGTGTATTCATAGTAGGTTTCCTTATTATAATTTATTTCATTATTTTGGTGGAAAGATTGCTCTGGTAACATACACATGGACTCTAGGGTGTTTTTGACTTTAACTGGAAAAAATATAATTTCCAGTGGAATGGAAGGGGTGGTGGGTGTATGCTGGGATGAAGGAAGGAGGAAAAGCACATAATCCTGGTGGGGACGGGGGGATACATACCAGACGTGAAGTGGAGCTTTAGGCCTTCGGCCTCGGGATCCTTTGACTAGAGGAATCTACAGAGTGTCATTGGGCATCTTGAAGTTGATAGAACTTTAGTTTTTTTTTTTTTTTGTCTTTTGTCTTTTTCCGTGTCCGGCAACGGATCGCAACCCTCAGTGTTGCCCCCGTACCGGACCGGGGACCGGCAACGGGATCGCAACCCTCGACGTTGCCCCCGTGCCTCGCTCAGCCAGTGAGCGGGAACCGGTCTGTATGTGGGATCCGAACACTCGGGCGGGAGCACCACTGCACTCCCCAAGCGGCGCACTTATCCAGTGCGCCACCGGGCCGGCCCAGATAGAACTTTAGTTTTTGAAGCCAACTGGGAGAGGAGCTTTTTGTGCGGGTGTCTGGCTTTGGCAATATGGGTGTGAGAGGAGGAAGCTCCATACTGAGGAGGCATTCACCTGTTACAGGAAGAACGGGAAAAAGATCAGGGCCAACTTTCTTGGACTTAGGCCAACTTTTCTTAGCCCGACTGGTGGCAGGACAGTGTCCATCTGCACTCCCCACCTCTGGCCTCAGTATTCCCCATGAACTCAACAGTTGAAGGAAATTTCTTGCCATTAGTACAGTGTTTATGTTCATATCTTCCAAAAGTGAAAGTCTTATTTGCACTGGAAGCCGCTGGTGGAAAGTGGAGATTTACATCCTTCAGGAAGAAGAGGGTAACTTCGTGATGGCTTGTTATTTATTCTTTATATTTTACTTCCTTGAGTTCCAGTCCCCAGACAAGCAACCTTCAGAATTCCCACAAAAATAAAAGTTGCAGATGATAGCATAGGAGCTATGTTGGGTTTTTGTAGTTGCAGGAGATTCTGCAAACATTCTTGGGGTTGTAACATTGCTAAATTGCTGCCCAAGTTGGATGACCTTAGCTATGATGGCTGCTTAGAGTAGTACTCACTGTGAGCTACTTTACACTAAACCAGGGTTTTCTCCCAGATGACTCGGGTTAGAGGGGAGGTCCATTTGCACGTTAGTACTTGGTTCCAGAATAAACCAGAGACATCCACTGTTTAGTTTGTGCTGATGTCAGGCACACTTGCAGAGTCTGAAGAGTGGTAAGTGTCTCTGATGCTAGGGTGGTGATTTCCCCATTGATAGGTAAATTGAGAATCCCTCCTACCTGCCTCACAGGTGTGATGTGAGGATCAGAAGGGTGAGGTAATTTTCCTGTGTCAGGAGGAAAGACTGTGCATGAGAATTGGTGTCGGCTTAGCTAATAGTAGGCCTTGGGGATGTGTGGAGCTGTGGACAGTCTGCATCTCCCTGCAGGGTCAGTGGGAGAGTTGCTGGGTTTAATTTCAACGTTTTTCTGCATTCCCCTTTGCTGTTCTCCATCTCTTAAGCAGGGGAGTATGGAAACAGTCGCGCAGACCCATACTCCGAGAGAGAGTAGGCTGGGCTTTTCTCAGCAACTCCAGAAGTACTAGCAATAGTAAGTCGTAAGCCTGTTATGTGCCCAATACAAGCGAGTTGTGATGTTTATTTCCCAAGAAGTTTCCCACCATGGACCTGTGGTAAGGAAATTTAGAGACATTTTGGCTTACTTGACCTTGACCTCACCCCAGTCTAGAGTCAACTCTGGCTAACTCCATGGGCCCTTTCTTGGCTCTGCAAGATAGAGAAGGAGGAGAGGAGAGGAAAAGACTGATGTTGAGGGGGTCTTAGTGGTGTGCTGGTTCATTAGAATGGGTGGTTAAACTTGTAGGAATTTTGTGAGCCCGTTTTAAGTATCTCCATTGTTGACAATTAAGTTAGATAGACTTACTGTTAAATAAATTATATTTAGAAACAAAGGGAGTAACTACTCAAAAGCCATCGCTTCCTAGTTGCTGTACTACATTTTCCTCTTGTCTGCTGTGGAGGTTATCTATGTCGGTCGCACCTGCACACTGGGGACCCTGTAATGGTGTGCTCCTGCTGTGCTGAAGCTGAACTAAGTTTGAGCTTCATGAATAATTTGAATGAATGTGAAAAATTCTTTAATTCCTATCCGTTAAACTTGTTGAGAAAATAAACTACTGAGGAAAGAGTTAGTGGATTGGGATGCAAGTCTATTTGTCACATCCTGGCCAAATTGCTGCCATAGGTTGGCTGCAGATAAAAAAGTTCAGCAAAAAACAAAAGCATACTGGGAGCATCAACTAGCCCGATAGAATTTACAATAAAGAGAATTGGATACTTTATTATTTGTACATTGTATGCTACTCATCTTTTATATCAGTAAATTTCTAATAAATGTACATATGTATATACAGCCATACGTTATTTCCCACAGAACAGGTTGTTAAACATTTATCAGCACACCACTGACTAGGTGTATGAAGGCATGAAACATAGGAGAACAGGAACCTGAGAGAAGGTGCAGGGAGTGCCATGGCAGCGGGTAACTGAGAGGCAGTGAGGTACAACACCCAAGAGTGGAAGAGGTTAGGGGATGATGGGGCTTTGGACTTCAGAGCTGACCAGTGGGACTGTCACAGCTGCCAAAGCCTTTAATATGGGGGAGGCAGCAGCGGGTAGATGTCAGCAACTGGGAAGGTGCAAAGTGGAGTGGCCGATGCCTTAAGCATCAACACGGGCTTTAACATGAACATGGAGAGGAGATGCTGTAGTTGGCAAAGGAATGTAGCAGGATGCCAGCTCTGCTCCCGCAACTCATCATTTGTCAAATGGGAATAATTACATCTGCTTACCGGAGTTACTGTGGGAATTAAGTGACCTGAGTTAACCCCCATCACATAAAAAGGGCTGAAAAAATAGAGGTGACCAAACATTCTCGTTTGCCAAGGACAGGCTGTTGTCGCAACACAATGATTAACAGCTCCTCTTGTCACAAAGTGTTCAGGTTTGGGTGGTTAATTACTTGTTCACCCTATCAACAAATGACTACTTTTTAATTACTTACTTCCTAGAACCCTCATATCACAGTGGATGTCCCAAGAGGCCCCAGTGGGTGAGAAGACTTGGGGTCCCCCCCTGGAAAAAGCTGTTGTGGGGCTGGAGGGTTATTCTTCTGAAGTAATGTTAGCTGGGTGTGTAGGTAGCATAGATTAAAGTTTAATCTTTGTCATATTATGGCATATGCTATGGCCTGAAAGTGTGGTCCCCTCACCTAACACTCCCCATACCCCTGCCCTTGCCCCTGGCCAAATTAAAACGTTTCACCTCAGCAAGGTGATGGTGTTAGGAGGTGGGGCCTTCGGGAGGTGACTGGATCATGAGGGTGGAGGCCTCTTAGTGGGATTAGTGCCCTTATAAAAGAGCAAAAAGAGCTAGCTAGCCCCTTCCACCTTGTGAGGACACCATGAGATGGCACCATCTGTGAACCAGGAAATGGTTCTTGATCTTGGACTTCCAGCCTCCAGAAGAATGCTGAGATGTGGTTTCTGTTGTTTGGAAGCCCCCAGTCTATGGCATGTTGTGACAGCAGCCCGAGAACACTAATAGTGCACATTCCCAATGCCCCTTCGCATTTGCATGCCCTCCTCCACCTTCGCACCAGCCACACTGACAGCTGTTCTTTTTATCTGGAGTGCCTTTCACTCTCTTCCTTATCAATCAAGGTCCAGCTCAAAGCCTTCCCCTCCCCTCCCACAGGTGACTTGGATGAGTTCAGGAGTTCTTTTCTGAATAGAGGCATGGGGCTGTGTTTAGCTCTGGCTGAATAATAATCCTCAATAATCCTCCTGAGGCAGCCCAATAGCCTTCCCACCAGAAAATTCAGAGCCAGGCCTCACTGACTTTGGGACATTATCAGGCTCCAAGCAACTGGCCAGTACACTTGACCACCAGACACAGCCAAAGGCATTTCTCTTTGGTGAGCTGGCCTGCATCTGCCAACATTCCAACAGATTAAAAGCTGACCAAGAAGCCCAAAGAATTTTGACAAGTCTGGAGCTGCTATCCTCTTTCTTCAACCTAGGAAAGCACAAAGACAAGGGAGTGGGGGCCGGTAATGACCGATGATGAAATGTCTAAAAGGAATCATTGGCCTTCCTTCCAGCCAGCCGTCTCACAGGCTGCAGAGTCCTTTTCCATACAGCTTTTCTCTGGGCTCAAGGAACAGAGCCAGGCTTTACTTAGCTCCCACCTCAAGATTGCCATTAGCAAGACTGTTCATCCACTTTTCCCCAGAAAGGGTTACGTTTCTATAGAAACAATCCTAGACCAATTATCAGACAATCCCGGGACAGTTATAGCCTCTGAGTCAAAAAAAAAAGAAAAGAAAGAAAGTGCTGGCCACCCTATAGCACCTCATCTGAGAAGGACGTAAACACTGTCATTTGTATTCTTTGCCTTGTGTCATTTCTCCTCAACCAAAAGGGAGTAGATAAAACCACGTTCTGATTTTTAAAAATATTGTTTTGAAACATTTGAAATATTCAAATACTTTTTGAAATGAAATATTATTTTAAAAGAGACTTAATTGATTCTCATTTGCAAGACAAAGTTTTTTCTACTTTATTTCACCACACCTACCAAAACAATGAGTTGGTAAAAAGAAGGCACTTCAGAAGTCAGGCAGTTCTCTTTGGAAATAATTGTGAAGTTGTGATAAAACATTCCCTGAATAGAAAAACTTATTTATTCTTGTAAACACATCTTCTGAGACTTCAAAATTTCTTAGAGGCCTGTGAGTTGTATTTTCTATCAACATAATCATTAAGTTTCCAGTTCCCTTCTGACTCCTTTTTTCTGTCCTAAATAATTGGTATTCCATTAAAAGCATGGATACGATTTTCAAAACCCTGGATAAGGCTGGCTGGAAGCATTTAACAGCTGTATGGAATCTCATGTAACCATCATGTGCCTTTTTTTGGAAACAACAATCTGAGCAATTGTCCTTGTCTTTTGTAAGAAAATCACATGATTAAAAAAAATAGATGACTAGCAATAATTCTGTTGTCACTTGGTTACTGGCAGGAGTGGAGAGAGGGAGGAAGACTAAAGAAAAATGCTTTCTTGGATCCCTCAGCCGCACCAATCTGCAAACCTTCCTGGAGTAAATAATTTCCTTTGTCATTTCTGGGTAACTAAAAAAAGGCTTCAGAATGTTTCCAGGCCTGGGCATTCTGTTGTGTAATACTTTTGAAGTCTGAGTTACCTTACTTTGCTCAAAAAGCTGGCTCAAAACTCAGCTGTTTTCCCCCTGCTGGATCTGAGTGTTGGGGAAACTGATATGAACTGAATGAATGAAAATTCAGCCTTTGTTATGGACAATAATGCCCCCTCTGGGATTAGAATTTCTTATTCTATCTTGACAGCCAGAAGTTTCAATCAGCTTTGGATCCTAAAGGTGCTGTTTGACATTGGTCAGTAAGTGTTCTTCTGCCTCAAATGTCCTGTCCAGGGAGAGAGCTGCAGGCTTGCTCCTGGAGGGGTCACCTACTAACAGGGGACAGGGAGGCTCCTGTCACCTTGTAGACTCCAGAGAATGGAGACCCCAAATATGAAATGTTAGAAAGCAGCAGGCTGGACATTGATTGGCACAAAAAGTGTTGGAATTGAGTGTTTCTCTATAAAATGAGCTAATGTGTTTTTTTCAGGGCAGTTATAAGACTTCTGAAGAAAAAACTATAATTAAGAAAAGTGGATGGATTATTAGGAAAGGCTTTTTATTCAAAAGGTTTTGTGATTTTAATAACACTGGTAATACCTTCTGTCAAAGGGTATATATCAAGCACTTCTGCCAATGCTAATTCCTCAGGCTCCCTTTGAATTAAAAAGACTAGATAGAGCCCAGTCATCTGTCCTGAACCATATACTAGGGAAAAATGTGTGCCCTGGGTTGGGGCATTTAATTACTGAAAACCCTGAGGGAACCTGCTGTGAGGGAACTTGAGAAGTGAGACACAGTGTTTCTAAGTGTAGGACACAGAATTACTTGGGATGGTTTGTAAAAATGCAAATTCCAGGGCCCCCTCCCTTGACCTGTGGAATCCGAATCTTGGATGGTGGGGGGGAGGGGGGAATGATGGTGGAGAAATCTGTAATTTTAACTGTTCCAGGTGATTTTTATGAACACTGAAGTTTGAGAACTACCCCTAGTCTATGGAAATGCTGTGACATTTTCTGCTGTTCATTCATCCATCCATTCATCCATTCATTCAACAACTAAATTTATTTACTGAGCAGCTGCTGTGTAGCAGGCCCTATACAAGGTGCTAGGGGCACCCCATGTGGCAAACAGGACAGACATTTTGTCTTTCCTTGTGAGTCTTGTGGTCTTGCTTCTCTTCAAGATGTGTAGTAAGGTTTAGGAGATGTCATGAAGTATTCTTTAAAAATAGGCTACCTGGATCAAATAAATACTGGGCTGATACCTGGCCCTGAAACTCTCAAACATCCACCATTCCTTAAGGGTTCGCTCCTGCCTGACCTGCTGTGGGTGCTGCGAGGAGTAGTGGCCGCTGCTCTCCGGGCACTTACAAATCTAGGCCTGGATTGGCTTCCCGTCTATTCTGGTGTCTTTCTAGGGTGGGGATCCATCCCTGAACAACACTGTGGAGTGGCATTAAAGAAGTTTGAGCCAAGAGGCAGACCTGGAAGCACAGCCGATTTGATCCAGGGTGTCCACACAGCTGAGCTAAACACATCTGGGTCTGAGGAAAATAACAACCCAGTCCAGGAAGGGTCTGTTTTACATTGGAAATGAGGCTTTTCTTTTCTTTTTTTTTTAATAGCTGCGGGAGAGAAGCAGCTCATCATGAAAGATCTTTGAGGGAATGTAAGCTGGACCCAGTTGCTGGTGCTGAGATGGGCTTACCACAGGGAGTTCTGCGGTCCAGGCTGGGCAGACACCACCTTGCCCCTGGGCATGTCTGCTGTAACTCCAGGGTAGCAGAGGCTCTGTCTTCCAGGCAGGGTGAGGTCAAGGTCAGAGCCACCCTGGGGCAGAGCTAGAGGCTCCATGATGATAACACACTGACACTTCTTTTGGGGGGTGTCCTCAGGCTCAGCTCTGTTCCACACTAGAAAATGTTCTGGATCACTTGAAGTAACCGCCTCTGTGGCTGCTGGCATTTTTTCTAGTTTATTTGTAAAGTGTCCCCAAAAGTAGGACATAAAGCAATCTCTGATGCAAAAAGAACCATATCCAATACAATCTGACCTTTTCTGATGACTCAGGGTCATCATTAGGAACATCTGTGATTGAGCAACATTGGTGTCCAGAGGTGTCCTCAGGCTGTTGAGGTGGATCCTGTGGTTGGACTCCTGCTCCCTGTCCCCCGCCACCCCTTCCTTCTCTCGGCCTCCCTTGATTCCTCTCTCTCTCTCTCTCTCTGTCATTCTTTATCATGGAAAATTTCAAACATAAACAGGAGGAGAGAATAAAAAGTATAATGAACCTCTATGTGTAGTTATCATTCAGGTTGAATAATTAAAATTATTATAATGGCTAAATTTGTTGCAACACTTGATTATTTTAAAGAAAATCCCAGATATCTAATTTTACCTTTAAATAAAGTTTTATATAGCATATAATAGATAAGAATTCACTTAAATTTTTTTTTTTTTTTTTTTTAAAGATGACCGGTAAGGGGATCTTAACCCTTTGCTTGGTGTTGTCAGCACCACGCTCACCCAGTGAGCAACCGGCCATCCCTATATGGGATCCGAACCCGTGGCCTTGGTTTTATCAGCACCACACTCTCCCGAGTGAGCCACAGGCCAGCCCCACTTAAATTTTTTAATGTTTTTATTGACGTACAAATTACATACAGTCAGATTTTCAGAACTTAAGCATAGCATCGAGTCAGTGTGACAACTGCATATCAACTTACACAATATTTTTTTCATCCCATTCCTTTGTCCCCTTCAGTTAGTTTCCTGCACTGAGAGCAACCACTGGTCTGATTTCGATTGCTGCTGGTTATTGTTCTAGAATTTCATGTAAATGGAATCATATACTGCATTCTAGACTTCTTGTTCCTGGCTTTCTTTCACTCAGAGTATTATTTTTGAAATCCATCCACATCGTTGCTTGTATCAATAGTTTGGTACTTTTTAGTTTTTAGTAGTATTCCACTGTATAGCTGTACCAGTTGGTTTACTCCATTCTTCTGTTGATGGATATCTGGGCTGTTTCCAGTTTTTGACCATTATGAATAAAGCTTCTATAAACCTTCTTGTACAAGGGTTTTGTGGATGTATATTTTCATTTCTTTTGATTAAATACCTAGGAATAGGATTGCAGGATCATAGGTATATTTAACTTTTTAAGAAAGTGCCAAATAGTTCTCTGGTTGTACCATTTTACATCCCACCAACAATGTGTGAGAGTTCTGGTTTTTCCACATCCCTCCAAAATTTGGCATTTTTTATCTTTTACATTGTAACCATCCTAGTGTTTGTAGTTGTATCTCATTATGATTTAAATTTCCCTGATGATTAATGGGTGGTGAACCCTGTTTTCATGTGCTTTTTGGCCATTTTTATGTTTTCTTTTGTGAAGTATCTATTCAAATATTTTGCCCCTTTTTAAATTGAGTTGTTTGTCTTTTTATTATTTTTATTTATTATTGTTTGTCTTTTTATTGAATTGTTAACAGCTCTTTATATATTCTGGACACAAGATATAGGTGTTGAGGTATATAGATACAAATATACAGATGTGGAGTGGCTAATATACATTCAAATACAGGTGTTGCACATATTTTCTCCCAATCTGCTACCTGTTTTCTTGACAGTGTCTTTTGATGAACAGTAGTTTTAAATTTTGGTGAAGTCCAATTTATTTATTTTTTCTTTTATGGCTTGTGCTTCCTCTGTCCTCACTGAGAAATCTTTATTATCTACCCCTATTTCTCTTATGTTTTCTTGTAATAGTTTGTAATTACTTGTAATTGCTTTTATATATGGGTTCAAGAACTAAAAAAAGGCCACCACCACAACAAAAAATATAGTCATAATACCATTATCACACATAAAGAATAAAAAATTCTTAATATTGTCAGACGTCCACTTTGTGTGGTATTGGCAGGCACTGATGATCACTCTTCTTGTCATTATTTCATGAGGGCTATAAAACGGTGATGTTCTGATTCTATCATTTCTTTTAAATTTATTAGCTGAAAACTTCTATGAAGGGACTCCTGAATGTCTTCTGGACTCTATCCTGCATAGTTCCAGGAATGCCAATGTTACTAGAGTTATTAATCTGCTTTGTATCACTAGTTTTTAAGTTTTTCCACTGTTAGGCTGCAAACTGTTGTTTATTAATATTTATAGCAATAATAATAATAATCACTATATGCTGAGAACTTTTTCTGGCAAGCTCTAACCTAAGGACTCAATGTATTTCTCAGATACTCATCAGATTCTCTGAGGGGGAAATTATTACTTATAGATCCTTGTGGCTTTTACCCTAGATAGTAGAGTTTATCTGATGATCTCTGATCTTCTGTGTGGGTTTCTTCCAGGTCATTTTCCAGTATGTGTATGTGCAAGATTTTCTTCCTCCTTTAACATTTTAGGTTTGAAAAGATTTCTACCTTTAATGGCCTTTCTCTGTGTGAAATAATATGAACCCTGGATAAACACTCAAATAATAGATGTTGACCATTCCCATTAAAGTTGAAAGAGGGGCTGGCCCGTGGCTCACTCGGGAGAGTGCGGTGCTGATAACACCAAGGCCCCGGGTTCGGATCCCATATAGGGATGGCCGGTTAGCTCACTTGGGAGAGCGTGGTGCTAACAACACCAAGTCAAGGGTTAAGATCCCCTTACTGGTCATCTTTTAAAAAATAAATAAATAAATAAAATAAAGTTGAAAGAGAAGGGCCACAGCTATGGCATGACTAATCCCAGCTCTGCCTGCACACCGACTCGAACTAGAAAGTTATTTATTTATTTATTCTGGGGGCCAGTATGGGGATTCAAACCCTTGACCTAGCAGAAATTTAAACAGATTATTTGCCCCTCAAAAAGGCTCCATTTCCTCCTTGGCAGAATGGGAAAAAAACAAAAACAAAAAACAATACTGGTCATGACTTTGTGCCAAAGAGGTGTTTCCCTTTATATACCAACTGAAGACCGCTTGGGTCGATGGTGGGGTCTGCAACTGCATCCAAGTAGATACAGGAGAACATCCCAGAGCACACACCTCCCTGTGAGAGTCCTCACTTTACCTTCTTCCTGTCTTCGTGTCTTTTAGGAGGAAATGATCTAAGTGACAAGGTGTTTGAAGGAAATTATTAAACAGATACTTAAAATTGGCTTTGACTTGAGAGAAGAAAGTGTTTAGGATTTGAAAGACTAATGAGCTTATGCTACCAGCAGTCCCTGTTGCAGGGACACGTATTGTTCAGCTAGTTCATAAGCAAGGAGGTTTGCATTCTCTTCCTTGATTGGATGAGGGGGATTATTTCTTATATATTAGGCTGCTTGTGCCGCCTTCTGCTTCCTAGCCCTCGATTCCCTTCCACATGCCCATAAGTTTCTGTCCCTTTGCATATTTAACTCAGACATAAGACAATCTATTTTCCCTCGAAACCTCAGCAAGGATAGCTGTTGGCTTTCTCCAAGATACAGGTATTTTTAGTAAATGTTGACCTGTCTCCACTGTTTAAAGCTGGGAGTTCTGTTTTACATACAGTGATGATGCATCCCAGTTTTCCCAGGACAGCCCTGACTAATGCTTGTAGTATTGTTAGTAATACCCTCTTTGACTTTCAGAACTGTCCTGGTTTGAATGACAAATCACACGGGCTCCCTACATAGACACGATGGTTACTCGTCACTTTCCTTCAGGGCCCAGGTGTGCAGGAAGAATGAGGATTACACTCCAGGAAGAATGAGGATTACAGTCAGCAGGTTGAGCAAAAGGTCCCATGGCTCCTCCTGGGTGGCTGTCCACCTCTGATGTGGTCAGTGATACTGGGAAGGCCAGCCTATTCTCTTCCAGGCATGTGACTTTTGATAACTGGGAAGCATTGTTTTTCATCTGAAGCCACCCCAAGTCAACCATGGTACAGCCATTTCATGCCGTTTTAACAAGAATGCAAGCTACCAACCTGTCTCATGTCGGCCTATCTACATGGATCTGAATTGCAGTCCTGCAGAACAAGGCCACACGTCCCCAGCTGGCTGTACTACTCCAGAACTTTTCATCCACACAGCAAGAGAAATAGTAGGAGTACGTGGCAGCAGAGGATGCCGCCCACTTGGGACAAGCGTTTCCGTGCTCTACCTGTGCATGCGGTACGCCAGCCTAGTGCAGACTAGCTGAGTGGGAAGGGAAGTTCAGCTTCATTTGGCAAACAAGCAAACGAACAAAAACAACCTAAGAGCTGCTAATAGTTCTGTACAGAATTAGACTGAGTCAGATTGGTGACTGGACACAGCTGA
The DNA here is from genome assembly GCF_000696425.1 of Galeopterus variegatus. Taxonomy (NCBI): domain Eukaryota; kingdom Metazoa; phylum Chordata; class Mammalia; order Dermoptera; family Cynocephalidae; genus Galeopterus; species Galeopterus variegatus. The sequence continues at coordinate 164,294 of NW_007728364.1, forward strand.
AATAACCAAGTATTTTACCTGATAACAACTCTAGACTCAAATAAGGAAAGGCAAATACAAAGTTGAATTCCTAAGTCTGTTCCACTTAGGGTACCTCTTTGGGATATACATAAAAGTCATTCATGAATTACCCTGGTCATTATTCATTTGTACATTTTAACAATGTTAAGAATCAAGATAATTGATTGGAGAACATTTTAAAGGTACAAATATGTATAAATATTAAGTATTTTTATTGAGAATCAACTATATTTGTGACATTGTGTTAGGGGTTGTGGGAACAAAAAGACCAGTAAGATATGATTCTTATGTTCAAAAAGCTTCTAATCTAGTAAAGCAAATTGCAGCAACCTGAATGAGCTCCCAATGGCCAATACTAGAACAATCTGAGCAACAAAATAAATACAAGTAGTATTTCTATTTAATGTAATTTACACATACTATATTATATGTAATTTATAATAAACATGATATAATTATACATTCTGTTATATAATGTATGATATAATTATATTTAATATTAATTTTACATAAAGTAATTATCCTAGCGTTTATACTGATATATATAAATGACTGAAATAAATAAGTGGGGAAAGAGGGACAGCTCTTTTTACAGAAAAATTCTAATGAATATAAGAAATGAGGGAAATAGAAGATCACAATTAGAGTGTCATAGTAATAGTTTCTGTAGGAAGATCTACTGATAATGTCAAATTAGAGGGCAAAAGTTTAAGGAGAAACAGAATATTTGCAAAGCCTCAAAGTATTTCCCCTTGAATAGTTTGTAATTATAAAAGGGGGAAATTAGATTACAGTGGAGAATCCTGGCAGATACCACCTTAGCCGAGTGATCAGGTTAACATCACCAGTAATAAGATATATGAACATCGTGTACTTCCTTATAAGACGCACTGAGAAGAGACATCACCTATGTGGCATTGCTGAAAATGTGTAAACTCAAGCTAATGGTGAGAAAATATCAGACCAACCCAAGTAAAGGGACATCTTATAAAATGCCTGACCAGTGCTCTTCCAAAGGGTCAAGGTCCTGAAAGATAAGGAAACACAGAGGAACTGTCCCAAATTGGAGGCATCTTAAGAGATATGATGATTAAGTGCAAACAAGGGATCCTGGATTGGATCTTGAAATAGAGAAAAAGGACATTAATGGAAAATCTGGTCAAATTCAAGTAAAGCTGGCAGTTTAGATAATACTATCGTACTGGTAATAATTTTCTGGTTTTGATAATTGTTCTATGATTATGGAAGTCATTAAACATTAGGGGAAGCTGGATAAGAGGTACACAAAAACTCTGTACTACCTTTACAACTCTTATGTATGTCTAAAATTATCTTGAAACAAGGTAAAAAAAAAGATTAAAAAATATAGAAAGTTACTTCAAAAAGTTTGTGGAAAGATTAGTATTATCTTTTATTTTTCCACGAAATTTTCCAAATACCCTCGTTTGTGCCCAGTGGCTAAAAGTAAAAAATAATTGCTGCAAGGAGTTTGAAAGTGAGGTTAACTCGCACAGTTCATTCCACCTGGGGCATGAGGCGTGAGCCCCAAATGGGGGATGGAAATCAGGGATACCTCCTTGGCTAGGGGAGCGTTTGGACCCCAAAGGTTGGGAGAATTTGGGTGTGCAGGTTTCGTCTGAGGAAGTGAGGCTTTTGAGGTGGATGGTCCTTTAAAGGTCTGGACCAAAGCACGAGGGCAGGAAAAGTACAGGAAAAGTATGAAGGGGTAAGTTTGGCTGGCGGTCAATGGGCTGGAAGGGGGTTGCCAGGCTCCTCATTGCCGAGCAATGGGGGATCCACACCCTGAAGTCATCAAGGATGCGGAGTGGCTGCACCTGTCCCACTGACTCACAAGCAACTAAAACTGTATGGAAAAAATGGTTTATTTTAAAGGCTTTGTGGAAATTGATGTCTCAGTAGGGGAATGGCCAGGAGACCAGTGTGTGCAGAGATTCCCACCCCATGGGGGCATTTATTTTGTGGACACTGGGGTCATTTGGGAAGCAGTCTGGCCTCGGCTACTTACTGTCTGTTCTATGCCTCCCTTGTGGTGCCAGGAAGATTCCTGTTTCGACAAGGAACGATATCTGCTCAGAGAGAGAGCAATCTGCTTGTCAGACTCTTTCATTTTCTGGGAACCAGCTTGTTGGTCCAACAGGGTCACTGGACTCAGAGGTGGTCAAGGAAGCTTCTATGGGTATGTTGAAGGAGAAGTGTGGTGCTTGGCCCAAACCTTGTCACTCCTGTGGAAATGCTGTCTCTGGAGCTTCCCCCAGGTGCTTATAAAGCAGGTTGGGATTTGGGGATAAATGAACCTCTCTGAAGAAATGTGCTGGATTCTTACATCATGTCTAGATATCCCCTGCTGGGCCTGTTTGCTGTCCCTTTTCTTTTGCTCCCAAGTTGTGTCAGGAGATTTGGGGAACTTCTGACTCATCTCAAAGAGTGACTGTGGCCTTTTGGCAAAATGCCTTGTCCCAAGGGAAAAGGCTAAGGGGACCCAGGTAGGTGCCAGCAGTCATGCGGCTTGCAGAAATGATAAGCTCAAATGGGACTTCATGGTCAAGTGTGATGGAAACCATAACACATGCTTCTCAGGAGCAGGTCATTGCTGGCTGGGAGGATATTTAGCTCTGTTTGTGTTTGAACAGCCTTACAACTGCTGTAAAGCTCAGCAGCTGGGAGGTGGATCAGGCACCTGAGGACCTTTGGACTTAGGTTAACCTTGGGGTCTTGAGACAAGAACTTCAGCTTTAAAGAATTTAAGCAATGAGACAGCACTTAAGTACGAAAGGAAATTCTTAAGCTCTCTGCGTATTCAATTCTGGAGACTGGGCTGAGAGCAGCCTTTCTGTTCAAAAATTTTCTGAAGAAATAGACTTTAGATGGATTGCCATATTTCTTCTTCCAGTTGACCCCTGGATGCCAAATAAATATCTCTTTGATCTTCTGGGAGCTTAATGTTTTTACTTGGTCCCACTGGATACGATAGAGCTAAATCCTTCATGAAAAGTTGGTAGCCAAACGAGGGAGGGAGCTTAGCTGGACCTCAGCTACCCCATCCTGTTTGTAACTGGTAGGGATTAATGAAATCACAGGGATTAGTATAGACCTGAAAAATCGTGTCTTGTCATGAATGCAGTCTCTGGGCCTTTCTGTGCCCCAGGTAGGGAGCTAAGTGAGAGGCAGATGAAAAGCAGTGCTTAAGAGGGTTGGCATCTGGACTCGACTCAGTGTCAAAGCCTGGCTCATCCACTAAGTTATGTAACCATGGGCAAACGCCTTCACCGAGCTGAGCCTTTCTTTCCTCAGTGACGGGATGGGATAAGAATACCTTGTTTTTCAGATGGCTGGAGAAGGAAACGCACAGTGACAGCGAGCTTCCAGCCACGCTGGCACGGAGACCACTGTCGATCAGCTGCAGCTTTGCCTCTCGGGCTGCTGGGTGTCCACCGAGTCTTCTCCGGGAGGTAGATCTCACCTTCATTTTCAAGAGAGGAGGTAGAGGTGAAGCAGCTTGGCCAAGGGTGCGGATGGTCAGCGGTGGCATGGACCAGACGCAACGTCTGTCTGGCTGCCCGCTCCCCCCTCTTCCTGTGAGGCCAGGCCTGCTCCAGAGGTCGGCAGGACCCACCGGGCAGTGTGGGCTCCGAGAGAACGCTGCAGTCCTGTGAAGCTCTTTTAAACATCTTCGTCATTTCAGAATCATCACTGGAAAATTCTGTTCATCAGACATGTGCCCTGCCAGGTCAACCAGAGCCCAAGTGCTCTGTTTGTTTTTTTTCCCTGTGAAATAGGCTGCAAGGTCAATCTCTAGTTCAATCTCTTGCAAGTCTTGGTGTTAGGAACAAGCATAGCGAGGTTTTGGTTGAAATGTCTTAGGTGCTGGGCATGGTGGTAAAAGCCATACCTGCATTATCTCATTTCACCCCTGCGTCTACCCTGTGAGGGAGGTGTTTTGATTCCTACTTCCCTGAAGTGGAGTCTGGGATTAGGAAGGTTAAGGTTTTATTTTTTTATTTTTATTTTCTTGGCAGCTGGCTGGTAAGGGGCTCCAAATGCTTGACCTTGGTGTTATCAATATTGGGTTTCTAACCAACTGAACCAGCCAGCCAGGTTGAGATTTTAGTCCAGCTTGTTAAACAGAGGCCATGTGTGTAAACTCTGAAGGCCATGCTCTTTACCACTGTGCTATGTGGCCTCACTCAGGTAAATCCAGAGGAAATGTTAGGCCTTTTCTTTAGCTCTGTGTCCACAGCAAGTGACTGGTGTTCATGCTCAGATATGGGGAAACATGTTACTCACCTGACGAGTGTAACCCAACACGGTCCAAGCCTTATGCAGCTCCTGGGAGGGGAAGATTACTTAACATACTAACAATGTTAAGGATTGAATGACATCTCCTAAACTTTTTTCTGGAATGGATGATTCTAGAACAAATGATACAGGATTCAAGAAAAAGGGGGGTTGGAAGGAAGCAAACTGTATAAACCAATAAGCAACCATTACACAAACTTGTGGCTAGACCTTTAAGACTACACAGGGCTGTTTGATCAATTTTGCATGGAAAGCTCGCTTCTGTTCAGAATCTTCCTGCTCTATTGTTATTCATGGAAGTGTAAGCTCTGACTTTCCTGCAACAATTTAGAGTATTTTACTTTAAAAAGAAGCCATTTAATGGGTATGGGACTCTCGCCTCACCAGCTAGACTCTAGTAAATGGTATGATGCCCAGGTACAGCCTGTGGGTAGGGCTGGGATCGCTTAAACCGGGACTAAAACACACCCAGATTGTCGCTCAGCAGTTCCACTCCAATTTGTGGGGCCAAGTCCATGTATTGGTGGTTGGTTTTCATTTTTGCTGCAGCATCTCAGGGCTGGGAGGCAGCAGCTCCACACTTTATGTAGTTTTGAAGATGTGGGACCTGCGTTAGAGTTCTCATTTATATGCCATCTATTCCTACAATCACCTGCATTAATATTGAAGGTGGAAAAAAAAGAACTACATAAAGGAGAGTGAAGTGACTCATTAAAAGACATTCTTTTCTTTACTGTTATTCTTTTCTTTTTTTTTCAAATCATCTTTTTATGCACAACTCTATAATAAAAATTACAGAAATTTCTAACATGCACAGATGTAAAGTAGTATATTGACCCGTGTGTGCTCATCATTCACCCTGCACCACAGTACTTTGAAGCAAATGCTTTGAATTATCTGTAAGTATTTGTAAATACTTCAATATTATCTTTAAAAGATAAGGACTGTTTTTTTAAAAAAACCACAATCTGATAATCATGCTGTAAAAATCATCAATAATTTCTTATTATCCATTTGTGTTCATAGTTCCCTGATAGTGTAACACTTTTTTTTCAGTTTTATGGAGGTATAATTTACAAACTATAAACATCAGCCATTGTAAATGTACAGCTTGAGTTTGTGTAAATTTATATGGTTGTGCAAACATCACCACAATCCAGTTTTAGAACACTTATATATTTTTAATGGTTTGTTTACATCAGGATTTTATTAGGGCCCATATGCTGTGATTGGTTGATGTCTTTTTTTTTTTTTTTCCTTTTTGTCTTTTTTACTGACCGGTAACAGGATCGCAACCCTCGGTGTTGCGCCCGCAGAGCTCAGCCAGTGAGCGGGAATTGGTCTCCACATGGGATCCGAACCCTCAGTGGGAGCGCCACTGTGCTCCCAACGACGCACTCTCCAGTGCGCCACCGGGCCGGCCTGGTTGATGTCTTTTTTAAAAATCTCTTTTAATCTATAGGTTTGCCTTCTGTTTCTTTTTTTTGCTTGCTTTTTTTTTTCCAGTGAGGAAATGGATCTTTGTTTTTAAAATTTCCAAAATTCTAGATTTTATCAATTGCATTATTGTAGTGTCATTTAATATGTCCCTCTCCCCCTGTATTTCCTGTAAATTGGGTTTAGAGGCTCAATCAAATTCAGATTAAATTTTTATTTTAGTGTGGTTGCATCATAGATGGCATAGTGTACTTCTGATAGGATGCCAGGTGAGTAATTATTTTCTCTCTTTGTGATGTTAGCAACCTTTGATGATTACTGCCTGTAGAGCTAGCACTGGGTCTGGAGCTCACAGACCCCTCAAGCCCGTTCACAGACTGGGTCACAAACCCTTCACATGCAGGTCTAGGAGCTAGGTAATGGGCAAAAAGGTCCTTGGAGCCGTAGGTTGGAGAGGATGGGCCCTGTGGGGTGGATGCCCGAAGCAGTAAAACGCCAGCCAGGTGGCAGCACCATGCATGCGCACTAACTCCACCCACACACAACTTGCTTACAAAGAATGTGCTGCACCACCCCCAACCGGACCTAAGGTGAGGGGGCCTGATTAAATTATTGTATTTTCCCAACCTTGCCTAAATACATTATTTCATTAGGATTGCAAAATGGTGATTTTCCTTTTTTTTTTTTTTTCCTTTTTGTCTTTTTCCGTGTCCGGCAACGGATCGCAACCCTCAGTGTCGCCCCTGTACCGGACCGGGACCGGCAACGGGATCGCAACCCTCGGTGTTGCTCCCGCATCTCGCTCAGCCAGTGAGCGGGAACCGGTCTGTATGTGGGATCCGAACCCTCGGCGGGAGCGCTGCCGCACTTCCCAAGCGGCGCACTACAGCAGTGCGCCACCGGGCCGGCCCCAAAATGGTGATTTTCTAATTTCACATTTCCTTCTTCTTTTATTACCTGGAATATCTCTCTACAAATAAACTTCTCTTAAACAATTTGGTTATCCTAAAGTTTAATTTGAATAAACAAGGCAAGATAATGCTTAATTCTTTTGCTTTATTTACCAGTTTTCAAAATAGTAAGTTGATTCCTTGGCATCCTCCAAAGGCAATTAGTGAATTTTGTTCTGTTTTTTTAGTGTCATTGTAAGTCAGTGATTTAAACTGACTGGAAGTGTTTTAATCTATTGTAGTTATTATCCTCTTTGATGCTCAATTGTTCCACCTTTGGCCAGTGAGAATCTAGTCAAGCTGTAAGGTTTTTATGTAGATGGAAATTCCCTTCTATAGTTTGCTGAGAGATTTGTTTTTATAGTAAATGCATGTTGTCAAATGTTTGTCTGTGACTGTGGAGATTTTCATGTAGTTTTTGTCCTTTATTCTATCAATAAGGTGCATTACATTAATCAGTGTTAATGTACTAGAATAAATCCCACTTGATCATGGCGTATGGTCTTTTTCATATGTTTTTGGATTCCGTTTGCTAATATTTTGTTCAGGATTTTGTTTTTATATTTATGAAGGATATTGGTCTGTACTGTTCTTTTCTTGTGATGTCTTTGGCTTTGGTTTTTAGGGTTAAACTGGACTCACAGAATAAATTGGGATATGGTCCCTCCTCTACTTTCAGGAAGAGTTTGTGTAGGATTAGTATTCTTTTTTCCTTAAATATTGGATAGCGTTCACCAGTGAAGCCATCTGGGCCTAGGCTTTTTATTGTCAGAATATTTTTTTAAAAATAGACTATTTTTTAGAAGAGTTTTACATTTACATAAAAATTGAAGAGAATTCTCCTATACCCTTTGTTGCTTTGCCTCCCATGGATTTGTCACTGCTTTTCCCCTGGGTGACGGAGCCGCCAAAGACTACTCAAAGCCCATCTCTTCTGAGCAGTGAGAAGACCCGAAGGGGTTAATCTCCCAGAACTTCCTCAAGCGTGAGGCATTTCTTCCATTTGGGAAATTCACCACGAATTGGGGTTCTCTTCCTTCATTTATTCTCCAGACCAGCAAGTTATAGGAAGAGACATAGGTGGGGTTATGCTAAGTACAGTTTAACAACTTTTACAATAGAAGCTGGTAACATTCAGTAAAAACAAGTCAGATGACATTCTGTTAGGCCATTAAGTGATCTACTAACAAAGGCTTGATTTAGCAAACATTCCTTTTCCCTCTAGCACCTTTTTAGTAACTTTACATATCAATTAATAACTTGTCTGTCTTTGAGCCAGCAACCTTGCTGTGTTACAATTTTTTATCTTGCAATAGAGACTCAATAGCCTGGGGAGAATTTCCTGTCCTTTGCAAGGTCAATATTTGAAACTGCAAGGCTTTGGAAAACCAGGCTCTGTGAGGTACGTTTGTTTTATGAATCCTCTACAACCCTTCACCCAGTTTTCTCTGTTATGAACATCTTACATTCATATGGGACATTTGTTACAATTAGCAAACCAATCAATATTGATTATCATTACTAACTAAAATCCATACTTATTCAGGTTTTCTTAGTTTTTATCTAATGTGCTTTTTATGTTCCAGGACCCCATTCAACATACCACATTACCTTTAGTTATCATGTCTCCTTAGCCTCCTCTTGGCTGTGACAGTTTTTCAGATTTTCCTTCTTCTGATGACCTTGACCATTTTGAGGAATCCTGGTCAGGTAATTTGTAGAATGTTCTGCAATCAGGTTTTGTCTGATGTTTTTCTTATGATTAGACCAGGGTTATGAGTTTTGGGGAGGAAGATCCAGAGGTGAAGTGCCTTTCTCGTCACATCAGATCAAGGGTATGTACCATCAACATGACTTATCACTGTTGATTTTGACCTTGGTTAGTTGACTGAGGTAGTGTTTGTCAGGTTTTTCCACTGTGAAGTTACTCTTTTCCCCCACTTTCTGTACTGCATCTTTGGGAGAAAGTCACTATGTGCAGCCCACACATGAGAGTGGGGAGTGATGTTCTATGCCCTGGAGGGTGAAGCACCTACATAATTATTATTAAATTCTTCTGCATTTGTTTCTTCTTCCCCTTTATTTTTTTGTGCAATCATTTATTTATAGTAGTATGGACTCATGGATATTAGTTTTATACTTTGGGTTATAATCCAGTACTATTTTACTTATTTTCTTGCTCAATTTGTTTCAGTTTTAGCCTTTGGGAGCTCTTTTTTTAAAGCACTTTCTTAGCTTCTGGCACTGAAAAATGCTCGAGGTTCATCTTATATACTTCCCACTCCAGTCCTAGAATTAGCTATTTCTCTAAGGAGCCCTGGATTCATTTAGTGGAGGACGGTATTAGTAACCAAGACCTAGGCACTAGGTGTGCTTCTTGCTTTTGGTGTTTTGTTACCTTTCTCAGCTGACAGAGCAAGGAACTATACTGTGTATATTAACCAGTGTATACAAACACACCTATGAATAATTCTGTATGTAACCATATGTGTTCATATTAAGCTAAATGTAAGTTTATATAGATTTCTCCAACTCTAATCCATTGCCACACAGATCATTCTGGCCTCCTCTCCTTGCTTATCTATAATTTTCCATTACAGCAGCCGTCCATTCACTTAATTGTTCAGTTCCAGTATGCACAAATAGCAGGTCAAAACTGTTAACTGTTCCCTTGTGATAACTAACTTTATCAACTAGAGAACAGTGCTTATGTACAGTTTCTTTGCCTTTGTAATGATCTACTTTTGGGCTGTCTATTCTGTTCCATTGATCTATGTGTCTCTTCTTTTCCCAGTACCATGCTGTCTTTATTACTGTAGCTTTATAGTAAGTATTGAAATCAGGTAGTATGAGTCTCCCAAATTTGGTCTTCTTCCTGTCCATTCCTGGTCTTTGCCTTTCCATATATCTTTGGAATCATTTTGTTGATATTTACAAAATAGCTTGCTTGGGGGGGGGGGTTGATTGGGATTACATTGAATCTATAGATCAAGTTGGGAAGAATTGACATGTTAACAATATTAAGCCTTTCAATCCATGTACATAGAATATCTCTCCATTTATTTTGATCTTTGATTTCTTTCATCAGGGTTTTGTAGTTTCCTACATATAGATTATGCACATACTATGTTAGATTTATACCTGAGTTTTCATTTCTTTTTGGTGCTATTGTAAGTTGCATTGTTTTTTAAACTTATTCCAATTATTAATTGCTGGTAGAGGAAAGCAATTGGTTTTTCTATAGAAAGCCTGCAAACTTGCTGTATTCATTTATTCTAAGAAATTTTTGGTGATTCTTTGGGATTTTCTACATAAACAATCATGTCATTGGTGAACAGACAGTTTTATTTCTTCCTTCACAGTCCGAACACCTTTTATTTCCTTTTCCCATTTTATCGCTAGTTAAGACTTTTAGTACAATGCTGATTACAAGTGGTGAGAGAGAGCATCTTTACCTTGTTCCCAAGGTACTTAGGGGAAAGTGTCCAATTTTTCACCATTAAATATAAAAGCTGTAGAACTTTTGTAGATGATTTTTATAAAGTGGAGGAAGTTGCTCTCTATTGCTAGTTTGCCTAGGGTTTTTATCATGAGTGAGTGTTGGATTTTGTCAAATGTGTTTCTCCATTATTTGATAAAATTGTATAATTTTTCTTCTTTAGCCTGTTGATGTGGTGGGTTACATTGATTGGTTTTTGAATGCTGGACAAGCCTTGCATATCTGAAAGAAGTCCCCCTTGGTCATAGTTTATAATTCTTTTTATACATTGTTACATTCAATTTACTAATGTTTTGTTGAGGATTTTTGTATCTATGTTCATGAGAGATATCGGTCTGTAGTTTTCCTTTCTTGTAATATCTTTATCTCATTTGGTATTAATGTAATGCTGACCTCTTAGAATGAGTTAGGAAGAGTTCCCTCTGCTTCTGTTTTCTGGAAGAGATTTTAGAGGATTGATATTATTTCTTCCTCAAATGTTTGATAGAATCCACCAGTGAAACTGTCTGGGCCTAGTGCTTTCTTTTTAGGAAGATCACTAATTATTTATTAAAATTCTTTTATTGATATAGGCCTATTTAGATTATCTATTTCTCTTTAGTGAGTTATGGTAGTTAGTGTCTTTCAAGGAATTGGTGCATTTCGTCTAAGTTATCAAATTTATGGGTATGAAATTGTTTTGTAATATTCTGTTGTTATCCTTTTAATGTTTGCGGGGTCAATGGTGACAATTCTTACCATTTTTAAATGGACTTCTATATTCTATCATAAGTAGTTATAAACAATATAACTTCCTACATAACGTAAAATGTATTGCTTTTGTTGAAAAATTAAATAATTATATCACTTTTTATTGCTTTTCATAAATATAGAGAGTAGAATAATGGTTACCAGAGGCCAAGACAGGAAGGAGGGGGCAGGAGAAGAGGTGTACTAATGGGTACGAAACCACGCTATCTACACGAGGTGGATCATCGTACAGTGTATGCATGCATTGAAACAACACACTGTACCCCACAAATACGTGCCAGTATATGTTAAAATAAAAAAACTAAATTAAAAAAATGAGATCACTTTTTAAAACGTATTAATCGAATCTAAATACCATATTAATTTGATATCTGCTATCATCTATCTAAAACCACATAAACAAGCTCATCTTTAACTGGTGGAAATATTATATCATTCTATTTTCTTTATTTTTTAATTGACAAAAGTTGTATATATTAATCTTGTACATGATATTTCAAAATATGAATACATTGTAGAATGGCTCCATAGAGCTAATTAATGTATGCATTGCCTCAGACATGTATAATTTTTAGTGATGAGAACACTTAAAATAATTCCATTTTCTCCCTGAACTTATATTTCCATTTCACTCATCCCCTACAATTTTATCTTAAATGACTTATTTTTATGCTTGAAAATCTTAACACTTTCTTATAACATAAAAAAGCAAAATTTTACTGGAAATGCATCTTGTTATGAAATAGACTAGGTCTCCCTTTTAAAGTGTAATTACATCCTCATGGTTGAATATGACTTATTGTTTGAATGATATAAGGTTCAACAGCAATTCTGTTACTATTCTGATTTTCATAGATGTGAGTGCTAAGAAGTCTTGTCTGCATACTAAATAGATAGGAGTGGAAAGTTTTGGTTGCAGCAATGTCACTCAGTTCTCTGAATTCCTTCTGAGTTAAATGCCAGAAATCACTTGGTGATCTTTCATCAAAAATTATTTTTAGTTATCTATAGTGAATAACTCTATTAGGGGTGCCTTCCATTTTGTTAAAAGCAATGAATTAGAAACTACTTGAACTGCAAGAAAATATTTTATTAGTCATTAGGGTCATTGCTCTTTCTCAGACGTAACCTCAGTATTTCAAGTAAAACTTTGCCTGGCACCTTGGAGGTTTTGCATGAATAATGCATCATTATAAGATTTGGGATGAAGGAGAGGTAAATATTTCTTTTGTAAAGTGGGAAAAGGATCTGCTATGAAAGGGGACATGAGAAGTGGGAACTTATGAGATATTTGACCCTAGTTGTAGTCAAGTTTAAGAAAGAATGCAGATTGAGCTTGAGACTTTGAAAATTATTTCTCTTAAAGCCATCTAAATCCCTAGGTATTCCCTGGAAAGATTTTATGTACGTTCGAGCAGGTACCCTATTCTGAAGATGCTTCTGTGGAAAAGGCAGGAAGGCACCCTTAATAAGATGATGTTTGATAAGAGACCTGAAGGAAGTGTAGGAGGAACCAGGTAGCTATCTGGGGGAGGGCCCTGCAGGCAAAAGGAACCTCAAGGACAAAGGCCCAGAGGAAGGAGTGGGCCTGAAATGTTCTGGAAACAGCAAGGACGCCAGTGTTGGTTTTAGCAGAGTGAATAAGGGAGAGAGAGTAGTAGGCTATGAGGTCGGAGAGGCAATCAGCAGCTCCTCAGAGTCCAAGGTAGGAATCTGGGAGTGCATTGTGAGATGAGAAAAATGTCTTTCCATTGGAGGGTTTTGAGTTTTGGGGTGACTGACCTGACTTTTATTTTAAAAGGCTCACTGTGGCTGCTATGTTAAATTTTCTATGGAAATATTGTTGCCTTTATCATTTCTGGTGGTCTTGCTAACACTCTAAGATCACAGCTGTGGATGGCAGTTTTAGCTGTGTTGGATTATGAAAATAATCTGACTCTTGAGAAGCCTGGGCTGCCAGTATGGCCTAGGTGTGGTTCTCTCATCTTCACTGGCTCTAGAACTCACTCTTGGATTTGAAAAGAAGCCCCTCCTTTCTGCCTGCCAGCCCATTGCACTCAAGCCATCAATGTTGGGGTTTGGGAGTCAGATAAATGTAGTACGGTCCCAGCTGATGACCTGCAGGGGCAGATCATGGAATCATAGAAGCTGTTGTAGGTTAATTTCCAGGACACGGACTCAGATTTGTGTGCAGGAAATTAATTGGCGAGTACTCTTTTGAACATAACCTGTGTTGGGTAGGAGAGCAGGGCTGGGCAGAAGGAGATGCTGGAATTTACTACAGTGCAACAGAGCCCCTGACCATCCTAAAAGAGAATGGATGCCCTTTAGAGTTTTCTCAACCGAGGCATGAGGCCAGGGCTTTAATACTTTCCACATCAACTAGTCAATGGTTGCAGGCAGCCCCTGGAAAAGAGACGTGAACTTAGGCCGAGTGTTGTTCCTGGGGAGGGATTTAGCTGTGAGCCATCAGCTGCTAGATTCCAGGCAACTTGGGGAATGAGTGTCTCAGTCTTGAAGGGGGTCCCTGGGTGGCACGCCACAGTATTCACGACAGGTGACTAACTGGAAGAGCCCTTTAGAGATCATCAACAACACCTCGACACCAGAACACCACCATTTTGAAGCTGAAGAAACAGGCCCAGAGAGACTACAAATATTATCTGTTACCCATCTTCTCACGTCACGTGTTACTACAAAACACAAAAATGACTCCAACACTTATGCCTTATTTTCTAAAAGAGGGTGAGTATAAAACTTGCTCTTCATTTAAAAGAGTATTTGCATATCTCAAGGGATAGTTTGCCATTATTGTTTGTGCTGCATATATGTTTCTATTTTTTAGAAACAGTTCTTTTACTTCAGAACAGCGGCGTGGACTGTGAAGGCGATCACCAGGTTCACTTCTCACCCATTCCACGCCCTGTGTTTTTCCCTCGCTCGTCCGCACATTGTTCATTATGATGAAAATCCACTCTGTGCCTTCAGCACTGGTAGGAATCAATTCATAACAGTGAAATAATTTCATCCAATGTGAAGTACACTGCTCAGATAACGTAGTTTGCTTTGCTTGGGTGGTTCTGTCTTCCTGACTTCATTGTGAAAGAAATGTCTGTGACCACCCAGCAATAATGTTCTCTTATTTATAAAATAGTTCTTCCAGAAAATAAATTGAATTGGACTGAAACAACCAGATTTTGTAATGTGTGGACCAGACTGAAACCAACCATAGGAAGATATTTTGGAGACGACTGAGGAAAATTGAATATATGAGGGAATAAAATTAAGGAATTATTATTACTTTTCTTAGGAGTGATAATGGATTTGTAGTCATGTTGAATTTAAGGATCAGGGGCTGTCTGGTTAGCTCAGTTGGTTAGAGCACATTGTTAAAACAACAAGGCAAGAGTTTGGGTCCCCTTACCAGCCAGCTGGCAAAAGAAAAAAGAAAAAGAAAAAAATTAAGGATTGATACCAAAATATTTACAGGTAAAATGGTATGAGGTCTGGGATTACTTAAAATATTTCAGAAAATAGGGGGAAATGGGTGAAACAAGAATGGTGAAATGCTGACAGTAGTTGAAGCTGGGTGTGGGTACAGAGAAGTTAATTTTTACCACTTTCTTGACTTTTGTGTATTTGAAGTTTTCCATCATAAAAAGTTTAAAAACATACCTTTCTCATGTCTGATTTTGAAGGAAATCCTTTTTTTTTTTTTTGTCCTTTTTGAGACCGGCCGCACCGTGCTCAGCCAGTGAGCGCTGTGAGTGCACCGGTCATTCCTATATAGGATCCGAACCCGTGGCGGGAGCGCTGCTGTGCTCCCAGCGCCGCACTCTCCCGAGTGCGCCACGGGCTCTGCCCTCTCATGTCTGATTTTAAAATTTTAATTTTACTGGATAGAAACTAAAATAATGGGTTGTCTAGCCCAATATTGGACTTCTGGCAGTGTGACTGCCCCAGTTTAAGGAAGAGGCATAGCCCGGCCTGCAAAAATGCCCAGCTGGACTCCGTTGACTGTGCTGGTCCTCAAGGCAGGCAGTGCCACTGCTGTGGGCCTCGTTGTGAGTAACAGCAGGTGTGGCTGCAGGAGGGGCACGCTGACAGGACAAGCAGGCCTGGGTGCACACCTTGCACCCACCTTTCACTAGCCTTTGTGATTTGCGTGCTGTCAGTGCTCTCCATGTCTCATTTACAGACTGGGACTTGTTTGAGGGTTAGAAATAACGCATCAGAAGTGTCCAGGGCATAGTTGATGTCTCCAATACAGTGGTAATCATTATTGATAAAATGCTGTTTGCTCTCCTGTCCCGGGAGATAGTCCTGCTCTGTCTCCGTGTTGTGGGGGATGGTTTCCCTGGGAGTCTATCTTGGTCTGGGAGGAATGAATCCTTATCTCTAGATTCATTTATGGGGTCCCACATCACCCTGAACTTCTACCCTTTAATCTTCTTATGCAAGTCTATTTACTAGTCTATCTTTAGGACTTGGGTTAAGAATTTGAAATACATGTTTATTTTAAACATGAGGATTTGGGAGGAAACTTAAAATGTCTCTAAGAAATCTTTTTATTATTGGGCTGGGCTCTGGTATTTGTTTGCTCCTTTGGGGCCTGGAGGCCACATGGCTATTCAAATAGGAATCACCCATGAATCCCGATTCCCTACAGGGCTCCATTCCCTAAAATGGAGAAATCTGTTCCCTGGTGCAAAGTGGAGGCTAATAATAATAATAATAATAATAACAATAATGATAGCATGCATTAATATTTTTCTATAGTATTTTTTATTAAAATTTGTCACTTATAAAAGTAACACAACATGAAAATCTACCCAATTCTTTTATGTAATATTTATTAGTCTACTCCATAAGTACTTTTTCAGTTTATTTATTTTTTGGTGGCTGGCCAGTATGGGGATTTGAACCATGATGTTATAAGGCGTTCTAACTAACTGAGCTAACCAGCCAACCCTAGTTAAAAAAATATATATATTTATCATTTCATTTGGTTTATTCTAACAACATTCCTATGTGCTAGAAATGTGGAGACAGAGATCATTTGCAGACAGAGAAGGCCAAGGTGAAGGACTTCATTCCAAACGCGAGATCTTACTTCTACCTGAGGTTCTAGCCATTAATTAGAGCCAGGCTTTTCCGTGGGCATATTATAATCTACCCATGGATCTTGAAGTCACGCCTGGTTAATTTCCCAGCTGACAACTGCCACCTGCTCCCCTCCCCATGGGAATTTCCCAAGGGGAACCTGGCCAGCCCTGACTCAGCCAGCCCACACCTCGCCCAGCCTTCCAACAGCCACCGCTTCACCCACCTTGATCGTACTTGAAGGAAATCAAAAGTAACACCTCAGGAGAAGGCTAGGGCCTCTCGCCATGGAGGATACTGCCTCCCACTCAGCAGCTGGTGTCTTGTTCAATCAGACTCACTGATCAGGCTGAGTCTCAAGAGCTGCTATGTGGACCAGAACTGGAGGAGAGTCTGCAGGAAGGGGCTCATTTCCTGGTGGTCTGTGGGAGCGACAGCCTGTGAGTCTCTGAACCGCTTTCTTTGCTCAGAAATAGCAACAGAGAACGCAACACTTGTTTCTCTTCTGTGCAGGCCACTTACTTTCTCAGTAGGTTTCTGAGGCCAAAGCTTTCAGCAGACAGCCTTTCATTGACTAGCTCGGCTTCCTTGCTTTATCGGTTTGAGTGGATGTTACCAAGAGGTACCATTTACTGAGCATGCACCATGCGCCAGGCACCGTGTGGAGCAAAGTAGTCAGGCTGCCAGCGGTTAGAGCATGCCTGGGAATACAGCTGTGAATTCAAGGTCTCCTGACGCTTAGATGCCCCTGGGGTGACAGCTGCTGAACAAGTACTTGGTTGAATGATTACCAGGGGACAAAGTGCTGGGAAGGGCAAGTCCAGGGTGCTTCAGGAGTTTATAATTGACATTACTTTGTTTGATCCTGGCCATAGCTCTGGGAAGGAGGTATCACATGTCCTCATTTTCCAGACAAGACTACTGAGGCTGAAGAATTTAAGTAAATGTCTTAATGAAAGGGAGTGCTGGGATTTGACTTGGTGTGCTCCTACTCTGTACTTAATGCTCATCTAAAGCCGCAAAACCACTCACCATCGTTGGAAGTGCACATCTTCTGTAAGTTAAATTTACACACGTTGTTGTTGTATTAGAAGATCAAAGGTTCTTACCCCCAGAGAGAGGCTTCAGGGGGCTGTAAACCTTCTGAAACTGTATGCAAACTTAAGTGGGTATGTTCATGTGTTTCTGGGGAGAAAGTCCTTAGATCACACCATGTTCTTGGGACTCAGTGATGACAGAAAGTTAATAACCACTGCATTTCATGTACTCATAGCCCTGCACCTGACTGTCCTCAACCCAGCCAGCTGGCAGCTAAACAAGCCCTGTGCAAAAAGAGGGGGGTGGTCATTGTTCCCACATTTTTGTAAATTGTTGGTGGTGACGGTGGAGGGTCCATCTACATCTCAGTCTCTCTCCTTCCCCTTACCTGTCAAACCCCGTGGTTGCAATGGGTAGAAGAGGTGGGGTAGGTCTCTTCTGGTGCACTGAGGAACTTCTCGCCATACTCCTCTCCCACGGCATCCGTGGTGCCTGATAATCCAGCATTTCAGATTTTCAGATATTGTATTAATTTCCTGGGCCGCTGTAACAAAGTACCACAAACTGGGTGGCTTAAAACAACAGAAGTGTATTCTCTCACAGTTCTGGAGGCCAGGAGTCTGAAATCAAGGTGTCTGAGGCTCTGGGGAAGAATCCTTTCTTGCCTTTTCCTATCTTCTGGTGGTTGCTGGCAATCCTTTGTAGTCCTTAGCTTCATCGCCCCATTTTCTGCCTCTCATATTGCTGTCTTTCCTCTGTCCCTGTGTCTCTCATGACCTTCTTATAAAGACACCAGTCTTTGGTCACCTCAATCCAACATGACCTCATCTTAAGTGAGTACATCTGCAAAGACTCTATTTCCAAATAAGGTCATTCAACCCAGTACCGATATATTCTTCTGCTAGCAAAATAAGTGCTTCTCAGCAAACCAACAATAACATCAGAAGCCTTCTCGGTAGTTTACGGAGTAGTGTGAATGAATTTATCAGGTCTTTTTCCAAAAGCAGGTTCTGTTTGGACAAATAGGTATGAAGTCCCTGGGTAGCTGGGTGGGGGCATAAACTCCTAGCAGACACCAAAAGCAAATTTTCTTCACCTTGTAGTTTCTTCTAGGATAGATCTTGATGTGGAATTCATTCATTCAATGACCCAATCATTCATTGTAAAAATACTGAAGTTTTGATAATGTAAGGAATTGTGAAGGCAAAAAAATGAATCAGATATTACCCCTGCCCTAAAGGAACTTGCAGTCAAGCAGGCACAACATACCTGTACTGCTGGGCAGAGAGGGATAAATGTCCCCACTCTGCAACACTGAGGGCCCCCTTGGCATTGAGTGGTGGGAACGCTTGTGTTTATGTCTATCCCAGGAGTGGATCAGGAAAGGCTTTATGAAAGTGGAGATATTGGAGTTGGGTTTTCAAAGGCGGATACGATAGAAATGTGGAGAAGTAGGAGAGAGGCAAGAGGAACCACAGAACAGAGACACCAAGGTGGTAGACTGAGTCATGAATGGGAAATGGCATGGTTTGGCTGGAGCATAGAGCATTAAGCATCTGGATGGTGGGGGCCGAGACTGACAGGCTGAGAAAATCTTGCTCTAGATTTTAGTGCTGGGGCCATTGAGGGGGTAGGGAGGCAAGGTCACTGAAAGGCATTGAGCTACAAAAGGCAGGATTCGAGTTGTGCTTTAAGAAGGCTAACTGAACAGCAGAGGGTAATCACCAGGGAGGAAGAAACGGACAGGGAGCAAGTTAGGTCACAGCAAGAGGCGACCAGAACTGGACAGAAGCCATGTGAATGGGGCAAGAGAGTAGATAAACAATCATGAGACAGAACAGGAAGCAAGGACAGGACTGGGCAACTCATGGGATGATGCCAAGTGGCTTATGTTTTTTTAAGTTGGAAACACTTATTCATTTTTTTTTGTCTTTTTGTCTTTTTTTGTGACCGGCAACGGATCGCAACCCTCAGTGTCGCGCCCGTACTGGACCGGGACCGGCAACGGGATCGCAACCCTCAGTGTTGCCCCCGTACCGGACCAGGGACCGGCAACGGGATCGCAACCCTCGGTGCTGCCCCCGCACCTCGCTCAGCCAGTGAGCGGGAACCGGTCTGTATGTGGGATCCGAACCCCCGGCGGGAGCGCCACCGCGCTTCCCAAGCGGCGCACTATAGCAGTGCGCCACTGGGCCGGCCCCCACTTATTCATTTTTTAATCAGGTTTTTGTTATGCAATATTTTATACACACGAAGGGAATATAGGTAATGTATATGTAAGGTATGAAGCGTGATAGTGAGCACCCTTGAACCTCGCATTTATGTAAGAACTACCTGTGTGACCTCATACTCTGTCCTAAAATGAATTTTTTTGGTATCGATCATTCTCTTGCTTTCTTTCTCAGAATTTTATCATACATGTCTGTATCCCTGAAGTGTTATTTCACTTTGTTGGTTCTGAGCTTTATAAACAGGGTACACGTAGGTCCTCTTTCTATATCAACGAGACTACTTCAAAAAGTTCGTGGAGGGCTGGCCCCGTGGCGCACTGCTACGGTGCGCCGCTTGGGAAGCGCGGTGGCGCTCCCGCCGGGGGTTCGGATCCCACATACAGACCGGTTCCCGCTCACTGGCTGAGCGAGGTGCGGGGGCAGCACCGAGGGTTGCGATCCCGTTGCCGGTCCCTGGTCCGGTACGGGGGCAACACTGAGGGTTGCGATCCCGTTGCCGGTCCCGGTCCAGTACGGGCGCGACACTGAGGGTTGCGATCCGTTGCCGGTCACAAAAAAAGACAAAAAGACAAAAAAAAAAAAAAAAAAAGTTCGTGGAAAAGTTCATACTGTCTTCCAATTCTATTTCTTTACGAAATTTTTGAAGTATCCTCGTATTTTTAATCCAACACTGTGTTTCTAAAATTCATTCATGGTGGATGGTTTTGCTTTTCAAAGAGTGGGGAAGGAGGATGCGTGGTGCTGTGGACCTTTCCATTTCAGGGGTGGGAGGCACCCATGGCTGGGGACATCTGGGGAGGGAGGTGTCTGGTCCCCTGGGCAGCACCTGGAAGCATTTCAGAAGAGCTGGCTGTATCGTCTCTCTGTCGCGGCTCTGCCCCAAAGTGCAGCTCCTGCCTCAGGGTCACCGAGGGGCAGGCACCACAGTAACACACCCTCTGCCAGGAGGCTCCGTCAAGAGGATGGCGACTTATAGATTAGAGACTTGTTGGGGAGCGATGGAGAAGGAGCTCAGGATTTATACTTTGGAGAATAGCTCACTTCCTCCTGGTAATAGGGTGAAGACTCTCTTCCAGTTACGTGGCTTTGTCATATTCATCCCCAAACCTGGTGGCTTAAAAACAGCATTTATTTTGCTCACGAACCTTCAGTCTGGGCAAGAATAGCTTGGTTCTGTTCCACTGAGTTGTGGAATGGAGTGGCTTGGAGGCTGGGGCGGCATCATCTGAAGGCTCAGCTCACTCACTCACACGTCTGGTGCCTGGGCTGGGAAGACTCGAGCAGCTGAGGGCTCTCTCTGGCTGGTCTCTCTACATCGCCTCTCTGTCATAGCAGTTTTGGAGGACCCAGCTTCTTACATGGTGGCTCATGGATACCAGTGCATCTGTCCAGCAGAAAGAGAGCCACTTGGAAGCTCTACTGCATTTTATGTCCTAGCCTCAGAAGTCACTCAGGCATACTCTCTTGGTAAAGGAGTCATGAAGGTCCATGCAGGTTCAAGGGAACACAGACCCCATCTCTTGAGTCTTGAGGAGTCTCCCAGGCTCCCTCTCGGGGGCCATCCATGCAGTCCCATTGCCAGCCCCTGTGCTTCTGGGGCAAGGTGAGTCTGGGGCCATCTGAAGTTCTACAGGATTGGTCCTCCATGCTGAGGAGGCTTTTGATGTTTCCACTGCTATTTTTTTTTATAACGGCTTTATTGAGATGTAATTCACATACCGTAGAATTCACTCATTTAAAGTGGACAATTCGATGGTTTTTAGTGTATTCACAGTTGTGCAGCCATTGCCACAATCAATTTTAGAAGAATTTCATCATTCCAGAAGGAAACTCTGTACCTGTTAGCAGTCTCTCCCCATTTCCCCCACACCCCCAGCTTTAGGAAACCCTGGATCTACTTTCTTTCATGAATGGATTTGTCTGGTCTGTCCTTTCATGAGCATGGAATCACACAGTATATGGTCTTTTGTGACTGGCTTCTGTCAAGGTTTTCAAGTATTATACGTGCTGTAGCATTTATCAGTACCTCATTCCTTTTTATTTTTGAATACAATTCCATTTTATGGATATAACCCATTCATCTATTCATCAGTCAATGGACATTTTAGCTGTTTCCACTTTTTGACCATTATGAATAATGCTGCAACGAGCATTTGTGTACAAGTTTTTGTGTGGATACGTTTTTATTTCTCTTGGGTATACACCTAGGGGTTGAATTGCCAGATCATATGGTAACCCTATATTTAACCTTTTAAGGAACTGTCAGACTATTTTCCAAACAACTGGCTGCACCACTTTACATTCTCACTAGCAGTGTAACGAGGCTTCCAATTTCTCCACATCTTCACCAACACTTTTTTATTATATCCATTTTGGTGGGTATGAAGTGATATCATTACGGTTTTCATTTGCATTTCTCTGATGGCTAATGATGTTGAAAATCTTTTTATGGGCTTATTGACTGTATATATTCTTTGGAAAAATGTCTATTCGGATCCTTTGCCTATTTATCAATTTGGTAATTTGTGTTTTTATTATTGACTTGTAAAGGTCTTTATGTATGCTGGATACAAGTTTCTTGTCATATATATGATATATTCTCCTGTTTTTATTTCACCTTCTTGATGATGTCCTTTGAAGTGCAAAAATTTTCATTTTGATGAAGTCCAATTTATCAATTTTTTTGAAGTTGTTGTCTGTGTATTATAGTTAAGAAATCATTGCCTAATCCAAGGTCACAAAGACTTATGCCTAAGTTTCTTCTAAGAATTTAATAGTTTAGCTCTTACATTTAGATCTTTGATCCATCTTGGAGTAATTTTTTTGTATATGGTATGAGGAAGAGGGTCCAACTTCATTCTTTTGCAAGTGGATATTGAGTTTTCCCATCACTATTGGTTGAAAAGATTTTTCTTTTCTCATTAAAATGTTTTGGCATCCCATGTTATTTTTTCCCCCAATTTTTAAAATTGTGGTAAAATACACATAGCATAAAATTTACCATATTAACCATTCATTGTTATATTTATGGCATGGGAAAAAAAATAACAAGAAGCTAAAGAAATTGCAGAGAAATTTCTTGATGGATCCTGGACAGCAATGATTCATGATAGCTACATTTTTTGTTCTGTGCATGTCACAAGCATTATTGCATTTAATCCTCATAATAACTCCATGAGGTGAGTTATGATTATTCACACTTGAGGAAGAAACCGAGACTTAGAGAGCTTGTGGAAAGGTCAACTGCTAGCAACCAGTGTTGTTGGGCTTTGAATCTAGGCCCTTTCGACTGCTGCACTGGTATTAACAATTACTGGCTCATGCTGGAAATAACAACAGCAGCTAACTGTGTGTTAGTTGCCGTTCTAAGCACCTTTCACTCCTAACTAACCATAGGAGGGGGTGTGTACTACTCTTATATCCACATACAGATGGGCAAACCAAGATGCAAAGAGTTTACACGGCCCAACCAGTAAGTGGTAGAGATAGGATTTGAACCTGGAGTCTTTGATTTTTAATCTCCACTCTATACTCTTCAAAGCTTTGTTGCTGCAGTTTTCGATTTTCAACTGCAACTTCTCTTTTTGGATATTTTAATAGTATATTCATTTGTGATTTCCAGAAATAAGTTGCTTTAATTTTGCCAGGGGTCCTTGACTCTGGATTGCTCACTATAATTGTGTTGAAGAGATTTCTAGGGGGTATTTTTGTCTTAATGAGATGAGCAGTTTTCATAGCACTGAGCTTCTGCTTTTCTAAATTAGGGGAGTTACTAGTAATAACAGGGGTATCAACAGCTTATAGGAACCCAGCCAATCCTGCTATGGATTTCATTTAAGGCAGGATAGAAGACTTTCACCCTTCAGGCCTGTGTTTCATTGTTGATGACCTACATGAGTATAGTAAATGTTACAGTTCAAAAAGATGACTGGTCTTATGCTATGAGTTTTTACTGTTTCTTTTGAATCATGAAATGTCAGAACTCATTATTTCCACTGTTCTTTTTTCAGATGAAAAAAACCGAGTGCCCCAAGGATTTGCCCAGGACTTCTGATCTTGTCCAGGGCACTTCCTGGTCCCTGGGTTTCCTCTTGGCAATGCCAATGTATTTGTTTTGTTTTCTTGGGGGTGAACTGTCCCAAGGTGTCTGCTGCTCATGTCTTAATAGTGGAATGCAGGATGATCTGATGCTTTTCAGCCATTTCATTGTAAATTTACTCCAGGTAGTTTTTGTTTAATCACAGCAATATTTCCTAGGTTGCCAGGCAACATGGTGATTGCCAGTTGGTGAAATGGAAAGTGTTCTATCTTTTGCTTCCAGAGTGAGCTTCTCTATCTCTCTTTCTAGATTTGTGTTCACAATGTGTTGAGGTCAAAGAATCAAATTTGCATAGAGAAAAAAAGAGGGAAAAGCTAGTTTAAGAGGAAACGAGGTTCCCCCTTCCTGGTTCTTTTACTTGGATAAGTGGATAGTGTAGACGTTCAATTTGAGTGTGATGCTGTGTTAGGTGGGAAAGTTGGCACCTTTGAGAGTTACATTAAAACTCAACATAGACCTGGCTAATTGGGGAAGGAACCACATTTAATTAGGACGAAATTTAGAAGTTACAACTACAGAGTACTCTACTCAGGTAAAATATTTATAGCCCATCCAGGGGAGGGCTATTGTGACTTTGGAGTAGAAGGCAAGAAAAGGCTGGGTGCAAGTGAGCCACAAATTGGAAATGGAGAACATTAGGTTGTACCCTTCCTGCACTGCTTCTCAGTGTGGGTCTAACCCATTCAACAATTTTGTTGAGTTTAGGAATCCTTGCTGAAAATGGGAAGACGGCAATTCCGGAGGACACTGAAGAAAATTAATGAATGCTTTGTAATTAGAGGAAAGACAAAGAGAAACTGTGTTGTGTTAATTAGTTTGGCTGAGGCAGAATGCTTCTTGTCACCCATCAGGGCCTTTCCAAGCATTTCACTCTCATCGTTGCCATTTGTAAGTGCCACGTGTTGCTTTTTCACCCACCCCTGCGTGCCTCCTATGACCTCTCTTATGATGTCACTCCTTTTCCCCAGGAAGCTCGTTCACTGGTGTTGTGGCCCATGAGGTAAGCATTTCCTACGGGGGCTTACATCCACGACCCTGCGCTATACAGACCCACTTAATCACCAGCTTCATGAGGACCTTTTATCACCCTCATCTGACACCTCCCTGCTCTGCCTCCTGCCTCCAGCTCCCTTCTTCTCTTCTTTGGGTCCCTGCTCCTCTTTTTGAATACCTTCTCTTAGGAAAAAAAGCCCAGATGCTTGGCCTTGTTTACCACTGCACGTCCCTTCCCCCTCACTCCCTACATCCGCTGCACGCAGCCACAGTGAGTTTCCTTAATAAACAACACTCTTCCGCAATTTCTCTGATCTGATTTCCTCTGCCTCACCTTTGCCAGAATCACACTTGCCAAGGTTTTCAATGACTCCTAACCACAACAAAAAGGACTATTCTCCACGCTTAGTCATCCATCTGTTCATTCATTCCTCCGTTCAATAAAGCTGGGCACGTGAGGTGAAGGAAGCGGTCCCTACTCTCAACACACTTACATTCTGGTGGAGGAAAAACCAAGAAGCAGACACTTCTGCTTGACTCCTGATGAAACGCTTCCTCGGACTCTCCATAAACTTGATCAGTTGGGTCATCAATTTACTGCTTAATACCTTCCTTTGCCTGATCTACTTGTTTCGTCTTTTAATTCAAGCTATTCTTACATCTTCCCTTGGAGATAGGTATGTTCTGTGATTTTGTCTTTATAAAGCTCCTTGATACAACACATACTTTAAGTGCCTATTATACTTAGATCAAGGCTGAAAGAACATAAAAATGGTAAGAGATTGAGAACACAGCAAATGAGAGTTTAAAGAAAGGCAAAGATAAACTGTTTAGCAAAAGAAAAGGATGGCAAAACAGAATGTGGAGCAAGTTAGTGAGAATCTAGTCTTTTAGATTCTAGTGGGCATTTAGATTCTAGTGGGCATTTAGATTCTAGTGGGCATTTACCATCTACAGGTATTTAGGACCATCAGTGGTCAACGTTCAGGGATGCCCATTCAGCCAGCATGTGCCAGATGATGGAGCTGGTTCGTGCCTGGCATCTGTTCTGATTAGCCGGTGCCAGAGCGGATTTACATACGGACAATGAAAGCCTCAGCTCATGCCTCTTCCCTTTTACAGCTGAGTCAGGGCCACAGTAGAGTGTTCACATGGTCATACGTTTTCGTAAAATGTGTACAAGTATAAGTCAACTATAGTTGGTTAAGACCACTGTCTTCCTTGCGTGATTTCCTCTCCATTATACTCGCCCCTTGAATTGGTGACTGCACGCATTTTTGGAATCAGGCTAAGGGAAATGGAGTTAAGCAAACATTAATCTGGGTGAGAGGGATATACTGATGAGGTTCACGGTCATGTCTGTGTGTAGCTAAATAATTCTAGCCGCTCTCGTGCAGGATTGGTTTCCGGAAATCCTCCCAGTGCCCACTGTGCTGGCTCAACCAGGGCCTTGACTGAGCTGATTCAAGTCACTCAGATTGAATCAAGCACTAAGGTACCTGGCACCAGAAATATGTGGGTAATAGAAGACAATCAAGGTTTGAAATAGAAGGAGCTAGAAGTTAGTCTGTGATAAATTCTTCCCATCAGCAGACATGATTCCATTTTAATCAATGTCTTGTCAAAATAGAAGTTCTCTCCTGTCCAGTATATACTTAATAATGCAGCCTATGCAATTATTAATGCACAATGTAAAGAAATTATTTTTCATACATTTCCATAGGAAATCCATAGAAATAGTCTGATAATAACAAATGCATTATAACAAAAAATTTTAAATCATAAAAGCAGTAATACATAAAAAAGACAAAATCTTTGAAAAGAAGTGATGGAAATACTCTTATTATTATTATTATTTTTTGGCAGCTGGTTGGTATGGTGAACCGAACCCTTGGTGTTACAAGGCCACATTCTAACTAACTGAGCTAACCAGCCAACTTGTAAGGGGGGCACTCATGAATCTTGACAATCTAATTAATAAAGAGGTGTGAATCTGGTGTTACCCATAGAGCCCAGCAGGATGGGCCCCTGCTGCAGAGGATCCAACTTTAGCTTTCCTCTTTGCCCCACTCCAGGGTGAGGAGTCCATGGGATGTGAGGAGATGCTTCCGTAGTGTTAACTCCTGGCACATTTTTGACACGAAGTCTACACCTGCCACACTACGTGGGAGATAGGTTTCTGGAAAGCACATTCAGGAAAGAAATTCTTAAATCACCCTGGAGAGAGAGTGGCAAACCAGATCACATAGCAGGTGTATCAGAGAAGGTCAGAGGCAGATAGCAGAAAATGAAGTGCAATTTTGTGACATGTAAAAAATAGCCACCCGCTTAGGCCACCCCATAGGAAAAAGGGAGAGCCTCAGAATAATAGGGTTAAGAGGAAGTTGGCTGGTGAACGAGGCCTTTAGAGAGATGAATGTCATTGTGATGGGTGGGTGTTGGCTGGCAAGGTCCTGACCATGAGAGGCCGGCTCTGCCTCCCAGAGCCAGCAGGAAAGTGTGGTGACCCTTATATCCTGCCCGCCCGCCTGGCTGAGGCGGCAGCCAGACTACAAACTGAAATGAAAATATCCTTGTAAGGGTATGTCAGGTTAAAAATCCAGTTGGCTAGTGGGAGGAAAAGGATATTATCCGATGGCAGATAGTGGTGGCCAGTTTCTGACTGTTACTCATAGAATCGACATATGCCGGGAATTTCAGGGAGGTGTGTTCCAGAAACCCTGCATGCTAGTACTTGACTTCTGGTCTAGGAAAACAATACGGTGTCAAGGAGGGGAGGGTGTGTGTATGTGTTTGTGGAGCTGAACAGTGACCTCTAGTCATGGTGTGACTCCACCATTCCTCAAAAGCTTGGGGATTTCTCAGAAAACCACACTCTGGAGTGTGATGTTTGCCTCTGTTCAACTCACTGCCCACATGTCTATGGTCAGCTTGCTCTGTGCCAGCCATCTGTGCTAAGAACTGTAACGACACACAAGTCAGCGTCCCTCTCCTCAGGGTTCTGTGAATTTAATAGGGGGCTGACAGAATTAGGTTCTGATAAAGAATGACCTAGCAGGAACTGGCAGCTACTTATTAATTCTCTGGAAGTTGGTGTTGGTTGGTTATGTTGAATGAATTTCGGACTGGATGTTTGGAGTAAGTTAATTTTGGGTTCCAAGACCTTCTGTCTCATAACAAACCCATTTCCATTTCACTCTGCTTTTCAGCACATCAGGGTTGGCTGCCTCATGGCCTCATGGGTCTCTGGATGGGTAGAAGTACTGAGAGCATTCAGTAGAGGTCACGACTCAGTGCTACTAATCCTGTAACCACCTACTAAGTATAAAGCCCTCCAGTGGCTCCTACAAAATTGGCCTGTTGCTGCATCAATGGTGAGGATGTCTGCTCCAGTAAAACATCTTAATCTGGGGTCACAGCTCCAGCTGTTGGGAACTTTGCCAAAGCCAGAGTGTACTTGGGTTAACCCTGAAAGTGAACACAGTGGTTCTGCTGTAACAACAGATGCTCCTCCCACAAGGAAACCAGTTGGGCCAAAACAGTGGAATGTTTTGGGGGCTGTAATGTGAGTAAATTCTGAAACAAATGGCAATGAAGTCTGCTTTATCTTCTTCCAAAGCTGGAAACATGAATACTATTCTGTGCTTTAAAGTTTAATGGTTTGTAGCAATAGTGCAGAACATTCTTACATGGTGAAGTACGGGCTGTTCTGTACAGTGACCAACAAGACGAGCTGATGTGACTCCATGTTTGGGGAAAAAGGAAGAATGGAAGAGAGCAAAGGACCAGAGAAGTGGATCAAAGTTCTGTGAAAAGTTATAGTCAATGGGGACAAGGACTGCAAATTAGCTATAGTGTTGCTCCTATGAACTTTTAAATTAAAGCAGCAGAAGTAAGAATACTAGTTCTAAGTCTCTCATTCAATGGGACTGTGGGCCAGCTCCTAAGAAACAGCCAATTTAAGCACAAGAGCAACCATGTTACAAATATCCAGGTCAATGGATGCTTCTTTGCCCTTAGCTGTTTTTCATATTAGTTAGTTTGAATTATTTGTATGGTTAAAAGTTAATGCGTATGTGACACAATTTGCTTTGTAGTTCAGAAAAGTGAAGATAGTGATAGTTCTTCTTGAATATGTTTAAATTCATTGATATACTTGACAAATAACCTCTCAAATCGCAGACATTCTTCCTGAAGAGAGCCTGGGGTGTCTCCTTTGGTGCCGTGGAAGGTCTCTGAATGTAGTGAGTGGTTGGAAGTTGCTGGTTGCTGCTGCTTGGTGACGGCGAGGACGGTTCATGTTTCATGTGCTCACTGTGCACCAGGCTGTCTATTCTGCACTTGCATTCATGAACTTTTATAGATGAGGAGACTGAGACAAAGAGAGGGTAAGTTCTAGTCTCTGTCTACATGGTGCATAAGTGGCCGAGCTGGGAAAGGGACCCAAACATTTCAGACTCTAAAGTCTAAGCTCTTAATCACTCTACTGATTTCATGGTAGTAATGAACCTTGACTACCCTCTGCTCTTATCCTCAACAGATGTGTGTCAAACCATGTAAATAAACCAGATGTTTTTCCCAAAGATGCTGTTGTTGCTTTAGAAGATGTATCTTAGTGCTTCAAAAAAAAAGCAAATTTGGGAATCCAGTCTCCTTTTAATGGGGTATTTGCTGCTGGATCCTGGGGAACATCTTAAAGATGTTTACTCTGTCATTAATAGACAACCCCCTCATCTTTTTAGCTATTGCAAACAAGTGGAAACCTAGTCCAGTGGGCCAAGCAGATGTGGTGTGGAGTCAGTCTGAGGCTCACAGGCTGTGTGACTGAGTCCAAGATGTGGGATGACATACGGTCCAGAAGGCTCATGGAGCCTGGCAGGGGTGTGATGGGGTTTAATGTCAGTGGAAGTAATTTTAGACTCTCCGTTGGAGGATGTAAGCCAATGGGTTGCATGGCTTTTTCTTCCCTAAAACTTAAGAAAAGGATTCTCCAGATTGGGCAACCAAATGCTTTTTTAAATTATTTTTTTTGAAATGCCCCTCCCTAAAAAAAGAATATGAAAAAGGACAAATGAAAACATGTACATGTTTACGGAAGAGTGTGTTGTTTCAGAGCTCCCTTTAAGCTCATAGTCATTGCCCGTCAGTGTGAAACCTCAGTGCCATCCTGGGGTTGATGTCTGAAGGAGGGATGGGCAAAAAGCACAGTGCCTGGGAATTGCCTGGGAATTGTCTGGGAAAAGTCTGAGGACAGACTTTGGAAGGAAGCCCCAAGGGAGCAGGAGAACCCTTGCAGCGATGGCTGGTACTCAGGGCAAGAATGACTGCAGGGAGGAGGCATGGCCACTCCTGGAATATCATTAGTATCACATCCCTCCTAGCACTTATTATCATGGTGACTGCGGTCTTCTATCTTTTAAAGCAAGTGTACATATGTTGTCTCATTTTTTAATTTTTACTGGAAAACTGCAAGGTAGATGGTCCCGAGATGATCTCATTTCACAGTTGAAGCAATAGAGATTGAGAGAGCACAGCTGATTTTCCAGGAGTTAGTCTACTGTGTGGACTGAGAAAGGTGAGTTTGCTCCATGGTACACGGTCCCAACTTTAATGTCACAATAGTGCCTGAGAGCAAACAGGGTTTCTAAAACACTACTGGCTCCTGGAGAGTTACACAGAAAGAAACAATTTTCAAATTCAATGCTTTAAAATGCATTTGGGTATAGAGTCCTACAAATGTGCAATTTATTCTCGCTAGTGAGCCTAGAGATTAAGGAATTTGAGTTTTGTGTGTGTGTGATTCTACCTTTTTATATTTAGTTAGAGATTTTAAAAACTACCTAGAAGCCTATTGTTTTCCCACAATGAAAATAGATTTCTATTTTCTTTCTTATTTTATATATATGACATTCTCATCATATAAAATTTAAATATATATAAAAATAAAAAGAAGAAAGTAAAAGAATCCTGAGGTAATCACCATCCACAGCCTGAATATGGGCATTCTAGCAGGCGTGGACTCTGTGAACATACTTGGAGCTTCCTAGTTACAGAAACCTAGGCTAGCAGCCTTTAGTAGACATAATCACCCCTTTACAATACAGACTTTTCCTAACACCAGTTTTACTCGATTTGGAGCACACCTATGCTGGATACCCACCTGGCAAAATGGAGAACACGGGGCACTTGGGCCAAGCTGGTGTTCTGAAAGTCAAGGAGGGGGAGAGCTGTAGATGAAGAACATACGTGGCATAGATGCCGAGGAGGGGGTTTGGTTGGTTTGGCCTGTTCAGATCAATGAGGTTATC
Source organism: Galeopterus variegatus (assembly GCF_000696425.1). NCBI lineage: Eukaryota > Metazoa > Chordata > Mammalia > Dermoptera > Cynocephalidae > Galeopterus > Galeopterus variegatus. Next base: position 195,040 of record NW_007728364.1, read on the forward strand.
TTGAGTTCTCGCTCTGTGCCAAGCACGAGGGACACAGAAAAGAAAACGATGCGGTCCTGCTGCAGGAGGCTCATAGGCCAGTGAGGGCCGGCAACTTCCGAGTAACGTGGGGTGTGGCAGGGGTAGGTCTGAGTGCTGGGAGGTCGGGGCTGAGGCAGGGCAGGTGCTGTAGCCCAGCTATCGGTAGCATGGAAGGCTTCCAGGAGGAGGAGACACCTGAATTGGGTTTTTTTTTTTTTTTTTTTTTGGCAGCTGGCCAGTACAGGGATTGAACCCTGACCTTGGTGTTGTCAGCACCATGCTCTAACTGACTGAGCTAACTGGCCATCCCTGAACTGGGTCTGGTATAGCGAGGGTAAGCCATTCCAGGCAGAAGGAACAGTGTAGAAACAGCAGGGAGGTAGGAATAACGTGGTGCATGGTGAAAAACCAAGGACGATTCAGTACTGTCGAAATGATTTGTGGGTGGGGGTGAAGGGAGAGGGATTGGAGCTATCAAGGAATGAAGCTGAAGAGGTCAGCAGGGGACAGATCAGGAGAGTCTTGACTACAAAGGTAAGGAACTCGAAACTTACCCTGGAAACAATGGGCAAAGCAGCGCCTGGGAGGTTTGCAGCTAGAAAGATCACTAGGAGGTGAGCAGGGTGGATTTTCAGGAGCAAGACTGGCAGATGGGAGGTGTGGCCATAGTCCAGATGAGGAGCAGGAGGGCATGGGTGTGGGCAGAGCTGTGAGGATGGAGAGCAGGGACGGGAGAGAAAGCAAAGGCTGCAGGAAAGGGATGCTGAGGCAGATGAGGCATAGGCTGATCCCAGAGCTCTGGCAGCCAACTCACCACCCAGGCCCATCTGTCAGAGGCTGGGTTTCTTCTCAGGTGAGCAGTAAACGTGTAGAACCTACTCCTCTGCCTTCTTAAATGTGGTACACTGAATGGAGCAAAACATTCTGAATTACTCCTTAACTCAGAATGCCTTCACCCGAAAATCTTAGATAACCTCACTGGGAATGGCTTAACCACTGAGAAGATTGTATTTGTTTGCAGAGTAAAAAGTTGGGACAGCGGGTCAAAGTGGTTTAGGCTGTTCCAACGTTATTCCATGAAGCTGGGCTGCCATGCTTTGTAAGTTTCACAATTGCTTTTAGGGTTTTTCTGTCTCCTCTTTTACTGCCAGGATCATAGTGATGTTTTCTGGTTACCGTCAGCACACTTGCTTGTAGTAGACTATTATTTCCTTCTCATTTACTGTGTGCTTGGGAAGTGGATAATAAAACTTATCAGGACGTGTGTGTGTGTGTGTGTGAGAGAGAGAGAGAGAGAGAGAGAGAGAGAGAGAGGAAGAATGAGTTAACAAGCATTGAGTGGGATCCAAGGGACTGAGGACCCACGCTTTTGTGTATAGTCTTTCTGGCACCCATTTTGACTGCTCAAAGGCCATTTTGATTCTAAATAGTCAGGACTTCTGAGAAACTGCATTTTGAGAAGGTAAATGAAACTTAAAAATGGAAATTGCATGTTGCTTATTTCAGACTGGCCAGAAAAATACTTTTGAGAGGCAGCTTGTAGGAGGGTTAAGATCCCAGACTCTGCAGCCAGACCGTCTGGGTTCAAATCCTTGCTCTACCGTATACTAGCTGTGTGACCTTGGGCAATCTACATAAGCTCCCTGTCAAACCATGTAGTTTCTCTACCTGTAAACTGGGGATGATGATCATATTACCTATCTCGTAGGGCTGCTAGGAGAATTAAATGCATTGATTTATGTACAACACTTAGAAGAGTATTTGACACATAGTAAGTTCTACATATGTTTATATGTGTTAGTGGCAGCATGAGTAAGAAATGTCCTCACCCACTACTCTCCATCCTTGGGTCACTCCCACGACCAGTAGGTCTAGCAGGTTTTCAAGCATAGGTGAGGTTACGTAAGTCAGTTTTTCCTCAGGTTTCTGGATTGTTGTCACCTGGCCATATGATAGAACACCAGCCCTCCCTCTAGACTGGGTCTCTTTGGGAGCCACAAGTTTGGGGTGGTGGGGGGGGGGAGAGTGGGAGATGCAGATGGTTTCACATGATCTTCCCATGGCTGAGCCTGCCATTCCTCTGTCCCAACTACTGCCCCGGCTGTCCCTTTTGGCCCCCATCTGTTGACCCTCCGGGTGCCAATTCCAGATTCCTGAGAGAGACAGTCTCACCTGCACAGCCTGGCCCAGCCTGGGCCAAGGGTCAAGTCTGGCCAGGGGGAGTCTCAAGTGTTCTTAGTAGGGTGGGGACTCACCATGCAAGATGTGGGCAGTTGTGGAGTCATCGTCATGAGCTGGGTACTCAGAAACGTGCATGTTGTATTGATGAATCAGACCAAATGCTGGTTGGGAGAGGGGAGACGTGGGGGTTGGAGTTAGCTGTTTGCTAGTGGGGTGGCCTTAGGGAGGCCCTTTAACCTGCTGAACCTTCAGCCTCATCTGTGAATGGGGATGTTAACACCTGTGTTTTTTATCTCACCAGACCAAGACCAGCTACATAGTCTATAGGCTCCCGTACAAAACAAAAATGTGGGCTTTTTGTTCCAAAATGATTAAGAACATCAAGATGGCAACAGCACAGCATTAAACCAAGTGTGAGGTGCTTTTACGTGTAAGGTCCTGGGTGGCTGCACAGATTGCACACCCAGGAAGCCCATCCTGCACAAGGTTATAATAACGCAAAGCTGTGTACAATAAAGCATCGTACAGCCTTCACTTAGGCATTCTGCTCTTTGCATCTTAAAGCGTTCTTTAAGAGAAGGAAATGACTGACATGTCTGTGGAGAAGTGATCTTCAGCTGATGCGCCGTGGACAGGTTGGCCTGTTGGTGTAGTCACATGCATAGGGGTTGGCCAGCGCCTGTGCCATTGAGACTGTGAAGTGGTTTCCAACATCATCCCTGCACACGACTCATCAGGGTGGAAGTCAGGTGTTTCTGCTACCTCTCTTTCTATCCTGGCTTTCACCAGGCTCAGGGGGAAGTCTCCAGGAGGGGCCCCTGCAGGGAACTCTGGGTCCCCGCCTGACTGCCGCCTTCCCACACAGACCAACCACCTGGGAGTCCTCCCTTGGGACTGGCACGCGGGAGGGGCTCTCCAGCTGTACCACTTGGCTCTCAGGGAAGGAATTCAACCTCTCCTGGAGCAGGGAAGGTGGCCTCTTCATCTTTACCACGAAACAAATCATTTCTACTCTGCATTCTCGTCTCGCTGAAGCCCGTCCCAAACTCACTAGCAAGTAGTCTTCCTGTCCACTCACTTAACCCACTGTTGGACTAAGCCAGTGCCTTTTCACAGTCTTGTGTCTCTGAGACAGACTGGCTGCCCAGGGACTGCTTTATCAAATTCTTCATTAGAAGGGGCTGTGGGGCCGGCCCCGTGGCGCACTCGGGAGAGAGCGGCACTTGGGCGCAGCAGCGGCGCTCCCACCACGGGTTTGGATCCTATATAGGGATGGCCGGTGCGCTCACTGGCTGAGCGCGGTGCAGACGACACCAAGCCAAGGGTTGCGATCCCCTTACCGGTCACAAAAAAAGACAAA
>NW_007728364.1:198828-215403 GCF_000696425.1 Galeopterus variegatus
AAAAAAAAAAAAAAAAAAAAAAAAAAAAAAAAGAAGAGGCTGTGGACGTCTCCTTCCTTCTGGATTTTTTTCTGTCTCCTTGCATCTCCCTCTTAAACCCCTGCTTTTGAGGACTTAAGCAGGTTGCCCTGAGGTCTGGTCTAGCTCTTATTCTTTCCTGCTTCCCCATATCCATACCGTGGTCAGTCTGGAAAAGTGTTCTTCAGGACCACGAGCTGGCCATCTACCCCACCCAACTACTCCCTTTCTGGTGAAGCTTATCTCTCACTTCCTTCTGGGAAGCCCATGTTAAGCACTGATGGGTTATCAGCTAATAAAATGGCACAGAGGAGGGCGAAGAGGAAGGAGGGGGAGAAGGAGAGAAGGAACACCATCCATCTGAAGGAAATTCAAGATAACCGCATTCTTCACCTCTGAAATAATGGGGGAAAACATGTGTCTAATATTTCAGGGCAGTTTCCTTCTCGCGAATGGTTTGCATTCCAGATCCTAAGGCAGCCACTTGGAAATCAGAACTGACTTTCCTAAGAAAGAGTATTATGTGCGGTGATTCTCAGCCCAGCCCACAGAAGCCGTTTTACCATACAGACTTGAAGTGTGATACTATCAACCAGGTTCATACCCTCCCATCCCATCTGCAACATGGTCTCTGTGATACATTGATGAGATCTGTTACATTTTGGGGTGCTGGCGACAGCTGGCAGAGGGGATGCCATCCTCTCGAGTCCAGCAGTTTGCTTAGTTAAAGATGCTTCTACCTTCTGGAAGGCCCCTCCCCAGATAGGACCCTCCTCATAAAGAAGGCGCCTTTTTGGGCACAAATACATCCTATTTGGCAAAATTTGCTCATTGGAGGTGAAGGTTGGACTCCAAAGCCAGACTCCTCTGTTGCCTTCTGCTCACAAGAAGAGTGTTAGAGCATTATTATATGTGTGGGTTTGTGTGTGTGTGTGTGTGTTTTCAGAAAGCCCATTTTGTATGCATTCACTGCAGCTGCAGACCTCAAGGACCTGACTGTTTTTATAATAATGATGAATAAAAGCAAAGTCTTTGAAGAAAAAAGTTCATTTTGATTTTTCAAGACAAGTCAGCAGCAGCCCCAGAGACATTCCCATCTTTTTTGCCCTGTGCTCCCTGCTCAGAGCTTCACATTTGTGTGTTGTTTGCTGTAACGAAAAAACGCCTCGGTCTGTAGAAAGCTAAGTGGATGCAAATGGATTTGGAATTGTCAGCTTGGAACAGTCTCCAGTGGCCGGGAGCCCCGAGAAAACTTGATGGTCCTGACAGAGCTGCCCTCGTAGCTCCTGGGGAAAGCTGCTGCCTGGCGTGCCTCTTGCCATCTGTAGCTATCTGGGACCCAGCACTCTATTTATGAGGCTGCAGGAGATGAAAGCAGAAACCATGTTAATTATTGCAAAGTGCTTTTTATTTTCAAAAGTGCTGCACTAGCGTTAATTAGTTATTCGTACTTACAACACTCTGGTGAGGTAGGTCAGATTAGTACCCCTTTTCTACCTTGCAGGAAATGAAGACACAGAAATTTAATGACTCCCCCGGGGACCCGGGGGAAGTTGGTCTCTTAGGCAGAGTTAGGTTTTCAATTTGGTGTGTCTGGCTTCCTTCTGGGGTCTGTGCATGTCGCCCTACCTTGCTGCCACAACCAATATCTTAAGAGTTTCTTAGGCAGGGACAACTTCTGTCTACCATTGTCAAAAGAAACTGCATTTGTAAAGGCTTCTGTGGTTGCAAACATGGGGGAAAAGTTGCTGCTTTTTCCTCAGTCCATACCAGAGCATTGAGCTTCTCTTTCTTGGTCCTTCGCCTCCGAAGGAGGCGGCAAGGTTTGGGGTGAGGGCTGCTCATGTCATGTCCTGTGAGGGTGATGGAGAAGGGGAGGGAGAGAGAGTATGAGAATGAAGACTATTTCTAAGTGCCCTGTCCCTGGTACCTACCTTCTAGATTGTTTCTCATCTGCATGGAGCAGGAAGCAGAGATACTGATGTGGCTCCCTCCCATTCTTGGGCAGAAAGAGATTAAATGTTGGAAAAAGACCTTCCATATGGCAGAGTGGCAGGGAGGGAAGACCGGGGCTTAGAACCAGGCAGCTCCCGGTTCACATTCTGGCTGTCCTGCTCTTCGTCTTTGTTCCTCATCTGTGAAATGGAGGTGATAAATGAGTTAATGGGCTAAAGGGTCTGGCACAAACTCTGTGATGGTTTTCACCTAATCACCGCTTAATTGCTTTTTTTTCTTTCTCCATGTATGGGCTGAGTTGGAATTTGGTCTTTTCACTTCAGACACTCCACTTTCCAGCTGAAATCTTCCCTGGATTTGAGCAGATATCCTTCTCACTTACAAATGTATCAGATGACCCTGGATTTTCAGACAACCTTGAGAAACTCTGTCCATGAGGCCTCCTTATTTCTGCACCGAATTTCAGAACTTCAGGGTTGGCATGGTCCAGGTGGACTATCTTCAGGAAAAACAGTCTCAGGGTTCAGAAAAGAAGGTGGAGGAAAAAGACACAGTCCCATGGGGGGGAGGAAAGGAGCAGCTTTTGCAGAGGCTAGCTGCCCACCCCCAGCATCTATCCCTGAGTGGCCCCCAGCTGTGCCTCCTCCTCGGGAGGTCGATTGTGGCGAGGCGGGAGGAGGCTGATTCAGTTGGGATCTCTTGTATTCGCTGATGGCCCTATAGTCCTCCACCTCCACACTAACAGCTCCCCCAGAAGCGATGTCCGTGTGCGGCCACAGCATTGCCCTTTCCAGGCTGCTCTGTCCCCCCTCCTTTCCTGTGCCCCTTAGTCTTCCCCAGTCCTTCCTGTGGCAGCTGTGGGTCACGTGCTGTTCCACCCACATGTGCTGCTGTATTCATCCTTGTGTCCCCAAGCCTGGCTTTGGAGCAGACCAAGAGCATGTGCACTATAAATGCCACAGAAGGAATGAAGAGCGGGATAAGTGACGAGTGCTTTTGTGCTTCGTTGGCTGCAAATCCCACCTTTCACAGAGCAGGTCCAGCAAAGTCCCATGGGGCTAGGCCACTGGGGAAGGGTTTTTTTTTTTTTTTTTTTTTTGTCTTTTGTCTTTTTTCCGTGTCCGGCAACGGATCGCAACCCTCAGTGCTGCCCCCCGTACCGGACCGGGGACCGGCAACGGGATCGCAAGCCTCAGCATTGCTCCCGCGCCTCGCCCAGCCAGTGAGCGGGAGCCGGTCTGTATGCGGGATCCGAACCCTCGGACGGGAGCGCCGCCGCGCTTCCCAAGCGGCGCACTATCCAGTGCGCCACCGGGCCGGCCCTGATAACCTTAAGACTTTAGGTAATTTGCCCAGGATTACATAACTAATTAGTGACAGAGCCACTAGTCTGTCTGACATCAGAACTGTCCTGCCTCTTAGATTTCAAGGGTTTTGAGGAAACTAAGCTAATATTCTTCCTACCTCTAGGAAAAATGTGTGGTTTCACTGCAGGTTTTACTGCAGGTCACCTGACTGGCTTTGAGGGCCGTTCAGGTACTTAAACACTGGAGAATCAGATGCCAGGTCATTCCCTGGAGACCATTTTTTCCCACGCTGTAATTCTACCCATCTTGGTAGCAGAGAGGTTAACTGACTCTCTCAAGGACCTGTAGAACTTAAGGACAGAGCTTGGGAACCAGTAGCCTGTGGTTTCTGGTCTGCAGCCCATTTCTCAGCCCTTGGGAGAGCTCACTGAGGGTGCGGTGGGGTTTTGGGTGGCTTTAAAATCCTTAGGATCATCTGGTGAAGTCAAAACAGAGCAGCAGCCCTGCCTCAAAGCCTCCGGGCTGCTCAGGGTACCTGAGCTGCTGCTGGGACAGGAAGTAATACTTTCAGAGCTTTAGCCCCAAAACCTCAGAAACTTTTTGATGATGCATTAAATGTCAAGTATATTGTCGAGAGGAGGAAAAAACCCCCAGGTATCAGCCTTTGTTACCGAGATGACAGGAGATACTCAGTAATATTACAGGAAGTCATACTGTCAAAATAATAGAGAAGGTAGTGTCTGGGGGACCACACCTTATAATAACAGTACTTAGCACAAAAGAGGTTTTGCATGCACCTTCTCGCCTGTGCACTCGGAGCTGGAGCCCGAGGGGGAGGGAGGCGGGAAGACGTGGAGTCTGCTCTGTGGGTATCTCTGCTGTGAGGAGCAAAGCAGAGTTTAACTGAAAAGACTGCTTTGTCTGGGAGGGACAACCCGGGCTTCAGGCAACTACCATGAACATTTAGGTTAAAAAAAAAAAAGGGAAAATTGAGGTAAAAGGATTTTTAAATTTGTTTTTTGCCTAAATGATTTGACTACTTGGGAGATAATCTCCAGGTAATTGCAGCATTTTGGAACTGGAAGGGACTCTGAGGGGTCACCTTTTCCAACAGAGGAGGGCCTTGAAGTCTGCAGATGGACCTGGCTCCAGGCAGCCTGGCCCCAAACCTGCCCCTTCCTGGGGCCACATCCAGCCCATCATCCCATCTCCTTTTCAAACCATCTGGCTCCTCCAGGGCAAGCCTTCTGTTCTCCAGGGCAAGTGTCTGGCCCAGCACCTGGCACAGGTCCTGGACACATGTTTGCTGAGAGAATAAATGAAAGTCGGGCAGGAACTGGAGCAGTTTCCTCCGCGAGCTTGTATGTGAAGCCTGTAGGGTGGTTCACAGCGTGGCTGTTGAAAAGGTGAAAGACTTAGGCTGCAGAGGGTGTGGATGGTGGGGCGAGAGTGAGGCAATATCCATATGCCGCCCAGCAGGACAGTCCCTCTCCCAACCCTAGGACTGGGTTTCTCTTTCCCTTACTTACATCTCTAGCCCAGACCCTCCTCGAGTCCATCTCTCCAACGGCCTTCTTGACACCTCTGCTGGGATATTCAGCAGGCATCTTGAGCTCACATGCCCAGCCAGTCTTCCCCCATCTTTTTCTTGGTCACAGCACCTCTAGTTACTCTAAGTTTCTCCAACCCCAGTCAATCCATCAGCAAGTCCTATTGGTGTCACATTAAAGAATATGTCCCACATTGACCACATGTCACCTTCTACCTCCACCTCCCTCACCCAAGCCACCACCGTCTCTCCCTGAGCTTTTGGGCCATACTGGCCGCATGCTCCGTGGCTGCCCCAAGTGAGTTCTCACCTCAGGGTCCCTGCACCCGCCCCTTCTTTCCCCACACATGCCTCCCCCGCATCTTGGCAGCTGTTAGCCCTTACAAAGGTCCTCCCTTGCCCCCATGTGAGAAATGCCCCCTCGTTCCCTCTCTTTATCACATTACCCATTTTGGTTGTTCTGTTTTCGGGACACTTGCTCTCCTGTTTAAATATTTGTTTGCTTGTTAGTTGGCTACCACCCCACACTAAGGAGTCACCTCCAGGAGGGCAGGGACTTGCATCTGCCACACAGTAGGTGCTCAGTCAACGCTCTTTCAGTGAGCAAAAACCCCTTGCATCTACACAAGTCTGTCTTTCCTTCCTTTCTGTCAAACAGCCCCTGACAAAGCCAGCAGAGGAGTTCAAGGACACTCACAACATCTTTGAAAAGAGAAGGATTTGACTTCCTCCCCTTCCCATTGCAGCACTGCCGGCCACCTGGGACGCACGCACACCACCTGGCTGTGACCAGCACACCCGGCCACACTTCACTAATGAGGGGACCCGGAGCCCTGCAGGGCTCAGAAGGGCTGACATGTGGGCACGAGCTGGGCCTCGGCTCTTGCTGACTCTGCTGCAGTGTGACCCATGGCCGGGGTAACTCATCATCATGGAGCACTTAGAAATGCTCACGGCTAGGTTCTCTTGGCTGGTCCCTGCCTTCCACCTGGACGCACTGAGTGGCAGGGCCGTTGTGGTCTGGGGGTTCGGCCTTCTCACCCGGCTCCACGTGTGCCCGTGCAGTGGCTCTCAGACACCCTCAGCGATCTCCCTCCTCCAGCTCAGCACGCTCTGGACCCTGGGCTGGGGCCACACGTGCGGGTGACCGGGCTGGGCCCTGCACATTCAGGACGGGGAGCACCAGCCGGCCACATCTCTGCTTCCCCCACCTGGTGCTGGCACCATCTCCCAGTAAACCCGCCCTGACTGTGCTGCTGTGGTTGCAGATGGACGTTCCCCATCTCACTGGGACTGAGAGCTTGCTGTGTGCCACAGATGCTGGCTTTATGTGTCCTTACAGTGTCATCCTTGCAAACAATCCTGGGAAGCAGGCGTTTGCAACCCTGTTTTTAGAGCGAGGGAACTGAATGAAGCTCAGAGAAGTTAAGTGGTCCACATCTAGTAAGTGGCAGTTGGGGGGTTCACAGCACCGCCGGTCAGTCTCACTCCCAGACCCATAACCTCATAACCCCACAACCTGGACCCACGGTGACCAACTGTCCTGAGTTGCCCAGGACCAACGTTTTTCCCAGAACATGGGATCTTCACTGCTAAAATGGGACATTCCCAGACAAGCTGGGATGGTTGGTCACTTTACCTGTGCAGGCAGGGAGATTAAAACCAGGCCAGTTGGGTTAAGGTGTAGTCTATGTTTCTTAAAAGGGAAAATATATCCTTTTCCCCTTCCTTCTCTGGCCCTTTGCTGGTCAGCTTTTAAGATGCACGTGTTCTTTTGTCCTTGTTCCTAAGTGACACTTCATATTAAATGCCCGTATTGAAATTTTGTGGGAGCTGGCTCTCAATCCCAAGCTTGCTGGGTTGTGTGACAGGAAGGAGTTTCAGGCTCACTTTGCACTTACTCTCTTCCATTTTCCCATTATGACTTTGGTGTCCTTCATGTGATGGTGTAGCAAGTCTTGGTCAACTCTGAACCAGCCGTGCACAGGAGGTTTTGGGGTCGAAGGTTGGCAGCGGGGAGGCCTGGGGAGCAGCACGAGCTCTCCAGAGCATGCACACCTCACGGGGCCTGACTTGGGGGGACCTGCTGAGGCTGGTAGGAGACTGGCCTCTGGGACCCGAGGCTCCCTGCTGTGTCCCCTTTCCTGGGGGTGAAGAACAGAACCTGGGGCTCCTCAGTGTCCACTTTGTCCCTTACATTTTCTGGTGACCATCCATGACTGCTAAGCCACTTTGCCAAGAATGCTCAGAGCAGCCATTCTTAGCCGTTCCACTTCCCGTCCTTTTTTGTCTTTGTCCACCTGCTCTTGCCTCTGACAAATAGCCTTTCCATCTCAGACGGCTTCTCCCGAGGCTAGTTGCACCAATCTCTCTGCTGCGGAGTGGGAATTAACTTCAGTCAATCTGTTAAAGAGATTACGTAGCTAAAAGGTAAACAGGTGAAGGTATTTCTGGTTAATTAATAAGAACAGTTACAAGTTTAAGGGATCTCCTTGACTTTTAATTGTGTGTAACTGGGTGACTGGAACTGGGGTAGCTTCCACAGACACTGGCACCAACTCACTGGGGGTGAGGCCAAGGCACTTGCACTGTCAACACGCACCACCCCTCCCCCTGCCCTGCCCCCACCCCAGGAGATTCCGTGCAGCCGAGGTCTGAGAACCTTTGCCCTGACCTAATTACAACCACAGCCAACAAACAAGGCAGGGACCTTGTATAGCTCCCTAGTTCACTAGCAATCGCTTTGTCTTTTAGTTTTAAAACTAGCTAATTGGTTAGTGAATTGCTAGACGTTTCTACAGGACAGGACTCAGTTGTTAGCAACTCAAACTTGGCTTCTCCATAACGGAATTCAACACCGTCCTTTAAACCTGCTCTCGCTTCTGTGTTTGCTGTTTCAGGTGTGTGACCTCACTATGCATCCCCACCCCGTGCAGTCTTGAAACCTGAGTCACCTTCTTCCTGTCACCATTCCCACTGGCTTGGCTACCAGCCTCACCATCTTCTTTGGGTCTTTCAAGTCTTACAGATGTTTGTAATATGTTAGTCTCTGCAATCTGGCCTTCCAGCATTGTCAGAGTTATCCCAAGGTACACATGGATTACAAACCCTCTCTCAGCAATGTTCTGACTCCTGGTTGTTTTCAGAACCTTCTAGGACTGCCCCAGCTGCCGTTCCAGCTCCGTCCTGTGCTCTGGCCACAGCACAGACTCTCTGGACTCTTCAGTCTTGCTTCTGCTTTTCCCTCAACCTGGCCTCTCTAGTCATGGAAGTCCTACCCCTCTTTTAAGAATATCCTCAATCAGGTATTGCTGTTCAACTCTGTAACCCACAAGTATATATCATCCATTATGTTTCAATTAAAAAAAAACAACACCCTCGGAAGTCACCTCTGTGAAGTCTTCTTTGATTCTCCTAAAATAAATCAGTTGCTCCATCCTCTGTGTCTGTCAGCACTTTCTCTGCACCCCTGACTTCATTCTGCCCTGTGTCACTACTGGTCTCGCCACTGCATGGGGCCGTGAGCTCCAAGGGGGCAAGGGCTTGCGACTCCCGTGTCTGTGTGTTGACTGCAGACTGCTGGGTACACCATAGACCTGCAGGGACGGCTGTTGGCCGATGGGATGAATGGCTTCCGTAACTTTGCTGCAACAGGCTGGAGTCCTTGATCTCCCCCTTAAAGGGAAAACCCCCACTTCAAAGCCATACAGAAAAAAAATCAGAGCTAAATTAGGTAACATTATTTACTTTTTAAGAAGATGCTTTGGTGTTCCTTCCTGCACCTGTGAGAAGCCTCCGGTTCGACCTTGACAGTTCCCTGTCAAGCAACAGAGCAGTTAAGGGCAGGGCCCAGGAGGGTGTGTGAAGTTGCCCAGAGGGGGACAGGGAATAGGGGCCGACCTCCAGCCTGGGAGAAAGGGGCACCCGGCCCTAACTGAATTGCCCAGACAGACACCCCTTTCCTAGCTTGTCTGCCCAGAGAGGATGTTCATAATCCTTCCACCTGGAGGGTGTGCCGTTTTCTAATTCACAGAAAGACACTGACTTGTTGCTCTGCCTTCTAGAAGTGACCATGCTTTCTTTTTGCTCCTAAAATCTCAGCAGGGGGTGCCCTGGGCTGCCCCGCAGTGCAGGAGTCCTGCCCTCAATCCTTGCTCCTGGGCGCTGGCATTTTCACAAGGACCTTTTGTGGCAGGTAGTCCTCGCCTCCTTCAGATGACCTTGAATAACACTGTGCTCTGCACTCCTGGCCGCCACAGGAAGAGGCCTGACTGCTGCGAGTCTGGGGCCTCGGAGCCATTTTAGATCAAGGCAGGAAAAATAAACAGCTGGGCGAGGCTGCTGCCTCGGATCGTCGCTCATTATCCACAGTCCCTGGTGGTCACCTGATGAAACCTTTAGGACCTTGCTTTGCCATCTGGCCCCGAGATGAACCACCCGGCGTTCCTCAGCGGCTCCGTGGGCCCACGTCTGTGACGCCGATGTGACAGCGGGGGAAACTGAGTCACAACAAAGAAATTGCTCTTGACCCAGAACCAAACACGACTGGGGATGCCCTACGGGGCTTTCCTGTGCTGAATCGGGGTCTTGCTGCAAAGGAGGAGGTCTCCTGCGGTCGCCGGCTTTACTGCTGCCTTTCCAGGCTCCTTCACCTCCGACTGGTGTCCGTCCTTGCCCGGCCGCTCCTGCACGTCCTGCCAACACCAAAACCGCCGTCCTTCTCTCAGCCACGCTTCAGCCGTGGGCGAGCGTGTGTCCCCGGCCGGCTGCCGTCGGGGAGGGGTGACAGACGTTCCCGCCGCCCCGCTGCCTCCCGCGTGGCCCTTCCCCGTGGTGCCGTCCCCTGGGCGCACCCCGTCCCACGCGGCCTGTGGCAGCCCCTTTCGTTCCCACTCCTTGGTGGCGCGTCCTCAGGGAGCGGCAGGCATGGAAGGTGCTAGAAAAGGTGGGGCCGAGCCTGTGGCGCACTCGGGAGAGTGCAGCGCTGGGAGTGCAGCGACGCTTCTGCCGCGGGTTCGGATCCTATATAGGGATGACCTGTGCGCTCACTGGCTGAGTGTGGTGCGGCGACACCAAGCCAAGGGTTGCGATCCCCTTACCGGTCACGAAAAAGACAAAAAAAAAAAAAAAAAAAGAAAAAAAAAGAAAAGGTGGACACCGTTCCCAGGAACAGCGGTAAGAACTGAGACACTGCCTCACGGTTCCTTCCAGAAGTTGGAGGCAAGGAGGGCTTCACCTTTTTATGTTTATTTTTTTTAGTGGCTGTGTTTGGTGTCCAAATGACACCTCAGGTCTGTGGTGAGGGGTCCTTAGGAATAGACCTAAAGAGAAATGGCCTTGGAATTTAGGGACCTCAAGACACAGTTTTCTTTAAAAATTCATTTCCGGACCTCAGCTGACAGTCTCACAGAAAGGTGGGTTTGTTGTCAGCCCTAAAATAAAGTCTGTCTGAGGCTCATGGGAGAACGGTTAGTGCCAGAATCCAGCTGGGATCACGGGGGATGGCCCAGAAAACGTTGCTGACCGCGAATACTGTTTCTGCTTATAGGGACAGAAACAGTATTTTCTGCTCTGGCACCATGGAGAAATGCTGGAGGTCTGTCCCATCCCTGGTCTCTGGCAAACGGTTTTAGTTAAAATATTTTAATAGTCAGCGTGAGAGCACTCTAATTCAATTATATTCCTCTCTTAAGATATCTTGATTTAGTCTACTTATTTATAAAAATTAACCATAAAATATTGAACTAGCAGAAGGTTTGTATGTTTTCTATAAAGCATAAAAATAAATTCCACTTTGACCTGATGAAAGGTGAATTAAGAAAATTATTTCCTAAGTGGAGCAAGAATGTTGAAGAAAAACAAAATGAATGATTTTTCTCTTAAACAAATCTTTGTAAGGCCCTCCAGTTCCCTCCCCGCAAATTGACAAACCGAACTAAACGATAACAAAACACCTCTGTGGTGTTGTGTTTAGACCAGTTTGTACGAAGCTTGTACCAGTTTTATGATCATTTTTTCCCCCACTGTTTAAATGGATTTGGACATTATCTTTCAAACATGCCATTTCCAGGGAAGGTCTGGCTTGCTTTTGCAGCACATTTCCAAAGTGGGCTATCGAACTGGTTCACAAGCAAAACCGAGGCCCTGGAAAGACAATATCCTTTCCTTCCTGAGGCAGATATTTCAGGATTGGGGAAGCAGGGTTTCCTGTGTTCTCACAAGGGGTTGAGATAAAGAATTCAGCCTGGAAAGAGCATGAGGCAGTTGTTTTTGTGTGCAGGGCCCCATTCTACAATGAGAGGCCTGCCTGGCCAGAGGCTGTGTGTGGACCGGATGTGACGTGGACTGGGGTTTGTCGCTGGAAGCGTTCTCTCAAAGTCTGATGTCAAGGAGCAGGTTTACAGAAGGACTCCCTGGAAGTTCAGTGCTTCCCTTCCTCCTCCCGCCCCCCACGCCAGCCCCCCACAGTGCCAAGCTCTGATAATAGGTACAGTGGTGTCTGACCTCTGTCCTCTGGTATTCCAAAAGAGCATCAGAAATCCTGGTACTCTCAGAATGTTTATTTAGTTATATTGTTTTCCCTTTGGGTTAGTGTTCAACAACAGGCAAAACAGAGAAGTAGGCAAAATTTGCCTGCAGTGTATTTCCCCCTCTTTCATCCAATTTAACTTTGTGTTTTCCCCGCCCCCTTCCTCTTCATTGTCCTTTGCCTCTAGGAGCCCCTACTTCAGTGAATGAAAGAATTTGAACATTTAATTCATCCAAAGACGAGTCTGATAACTGTAGCTTCTTCTGGATTTTTATTGCATTTAAAAAAAGTCCATGAAAGAAAAAAGACCCTATCAAATGTAAAAATAATGACGACAATAATATAGCCATAAGGAAGGAAAAATCTAATAACATAAAAAAGTGTATGTTGATGGGGAGGGCAGGAGTAGGCGGAAAGAAATGGGGAGAATTATAAGATCATTAATTTTCTCATCTTAGCTGGGAGATAATAGATACTATGTGATTTCTGAGGTTAATTGAGAAATAGAAATTTAAGCATCTTAATTAAAATTTAAAAGGTAACCACTATTAGAACTAAAATTTAGATTATACTGTAAAAGAAAACAAAGGAAACATAAACGAAGCACTAAAAATGAAAAAAATATTTAAGATGATGGAATTATGACAAACAAATGTGTTATGATAATAAATATAAATGAGATCAACTCATTTGTTAAAAGGAAGACACTCATAGAATGGGCAAAAATCCCACCTAAGTACAGCTCTGTCCTATCTTTAAAAATATATACCTAAAACAAAGTGACAAAGTAACTCAGAATCAGAGATAGTGCTTAAACTCCCAGAAATATCTCTCTAATGGTGGAATTCCAGGCACTGCGGCATTTGGGAGGGGTAGATATTTTTGGACTAAGCTTTCCCAGCCTCTAAAATCAGACCATGTGGTTGCCAGCTCATAAGACCAGCCCTGGAGGCCTCAGTGTTTGTCCTAGATTGCTGAGCTTCCAAAGGGCAGGGGCTGTGCCTGCTTTGTTTAATTCCAGGCATTTCATAGAAGTACCATGTGAGGACACAATTTTTCATGTTGAAGGGACAGAGAGATGAGGAGTTAGAAACACTTGTCCTTACCAGTCCACTACGATAGTGTGTCTTTGGTGGAGAAGCCTCTCAGGAAGTTAGGGTAACTATTTTGGGCCTTGTGTGTGCTACTAGATCCAGGCATTTGTATTTAACAAGTCAGGGCTTGATTTTTCAGGGTCCTCCTATGTGTCACGATTTCTGAGAGGTGGAGTCAGACAGACTTGGATTAGAATAGCAGTTCTTCCACTTACTGGTTGTATGATCTTGGGAAAATTACATAAACTCTCTGACCCTCTGTTACCTCATCTGTACAATATGTTCATTCATTCATTCAGTAATAATTTGTAGAATGCTTGCTGTGTGGCAGTCTCTATTCTGAATGCTGGGGATAAAAAAAATCTCTACTTTCAAGGAGCTCATATTCTAATGAACTAAGATAGAAAATAAATAGCAACAACAATCAACAAATAAATTCATAATATGTCAGGCAGGATAAGGTATAAGAAAAAAGAAAAAAGGCCAAGTGGGGTGACGAATAGAGAGTCATGGTGGGGTGTGTGTGTGTGTGTGTGCGTTTTCACATGTGCGCACTTGCATACCTTGGTTGCTATTTTAGATAGGGTCGTCAAGGAAGGTCTGCCTGAATAAACTGAGCCATGTGGAGACCTGGAGAAAGACTCTTCCCTGCACAGGGGACACCAACTGCAAAGACTCTCAAGTAGCCAAAAAGAGGTTAGAGTGCAATAGGCTGGGAGAACAGTAGGATTTGAGGATGGAGAGCTATGTGGGTTCCACATAGAAGAATATTCTAGGCCATGAATATTAAGAATATTAAGGATTTTGGATTATTTCTGGAGCAAGCTCAGAAACCATTGAAAGAACAGAGCAGTGATACGATCTGCCTTATATTGAAGAAGGATTACTCTGGCTTCTGAGCTTAGATTAGACCGAATCTGCAGAAATGGCAATAAGGAGATTAGTTAGGAGATATGATGGAGTTGGGCCAGAATATAGCAAAGGAGGTGACAGGAAATGGTTGATTCTGGATCTGTTTTAAAGACAGAGTTGACCAGGTTTCTGAGGGGTTGGATGTGGGGTAATAACGAATGGAAGAATACAAGGATGTCACCAAGTGTTTTGGTCTGAGCAGCTGTGAGAACAGAACTGCTGTAGACTGAGGCAGGAAGAAGACAGTTGCGGGTGGGGGGATTAGAAGTTCTGTTTTTACCATTTGAATTGCCTGCTGGATAGATAAGTGGAAATGTTAAGTTGGAAGTTGGAAATAAAAGATTGGGATTCAGGGAGTGAAGTCAGGGAGGAGATATGAATTTGGACATAGCAATGAAAACTTTGGGACCGGATGACATCATGTATGGGGTGAATAGAGATAGGGAAGAGTGGAGACCCGAACTGGGGTCATGCCAACATTTAGGGTTAGGGAGATGAGGAGGAGCTAGCACAAGAGGAGCCAGTTGGGTGGGAGAAAAAACAAGATAAGGTCAGGGATGCCAAGTGAAGAAAGAATTTAGGAAGGATGGAGTCTTCAGCTGTGTCAAAGTTTGCTGGTAGGCAAATATGGTGAGGACCACAGAATACTGTGAGATTAAATAAAATACTGTTTGCAAAGCACTTAGCACACAAAGCAAATGCCCAATAAATGGTAGCTCTAATCTAGGTTGACTAGTACCTATCATTTCATAGTTAGACATGGCTTTGTTTGGGTGAAGATGCCTGGTAGGGGATCTCAAGGTAGGTAAGAGGATGAATATGCTGGATGTGGGTAGTGACAAAGATTCTTTGCTTGGCCAAACTTTACTAAACCTTCTCCTAGGCCTGTATGTGTGCACTTCCTTGTAAAATCCAGTTGTAGCAAAGAGCCCTGCTAGGTCAGTTTAGCAACAACCCCACCCCCATCCTTGATATTGTATCATCTTCCATATCTGATCACTCTTGAGATCATATCAGATCAGGTTCCTCATCCTCCACCATCCCCCAAGTGATGTCTGGTCACCTGTCCTGTCTTCAGCAAGAATCCTGCTAGGTTTGTTTAGCCAGAATCTTCCTTCCCCCTGATGTTTACTTTTGGTAATTTTCCACCCACTGACCCCCACACTGGTGCTTGGCTATAAATTCCAACTGGCCCATTCTATGTTTGGAGTTGAGCCCATTCTAGGTCCCCCACTGCCCTGCGGTGGTCCCTATACCTATTGGGATCATCCTGAATAAAGTCTGCCTTACCGTACTTTAACAAGTACCACTCAATTTTTTTTTCTTTTTTTAAACAGTAGCAAGAGAGATTGCCACAGAAGGGAGGAGCATGGGATGGTAGGGAAGGTTTCTAAAGATAAGTTCCTGTGTTATAAGTTCCCTAAGACCTGCTGCTGGTGTTACAATCCACACTGAGGATGTATTAATTAAACTCCAAATCTTTGCACACCTGTCTAATCTGGGTCTGCTTCGGGAAGCTTCTGAGCCTATGGAGACTCGGCAGAGCCTTTTGGGCTGTCCTGGGCTTGCACAGTGGGCCACCCCATCTGATTGCTTTATGTCCTGGTTGGGCTGTGGCATCATAACAGCCTTTGGGGACATCCTTATGGAATGATCAAGGCATTTTTTTTTCTGAGCTACGATACGGCCTTGGATCCTTTTTGACACAAGTCTTCAGGAAATCCCTAACAACTGACCACAGCAGCAAGCAAGATGCAGTAATGCATAGTGGTTATGAGCTTAATCAGATTCCTGGGTTTATCACTTCCCTGCTGTGCCACTTGTTACCCAAGTGGCCTTGGGTCGTTCACTTAACCTTTCTGTGTCTCAGTTTCCTCATCTGAAAAAAAGGGATGATAATGGGGTTTCTGCACAGGGTTGCTGCTGTAATAAATATAAAACATTTAGAATAGCGCTCCATGTGCAGTAAGTGCTCAGTTCATTATCAGCTGTTATGTTTATTCAGCATGAGGTCTCTTGTCAGATATTATAGCCTTCCAGATAGTATAATTGGGAAATTTTGAAGGCAGAGTCCGCACATTGATTATTTAAATCATCACTGAATTTAATCATTAATCAGAGGAGGTAGTAGGTGAGGTGACCCTATGGTGAGAGATTCAGGCATCCAGGTCTTCCTCAAATTAATCTAGATGGCCACTATTCATTTTCTCTCTCTCTCGGCCCCTTAAGGATCATTACTGATCAAGCTGTTCTCCTGCCTTAAAGAGGAGTGCCATGTTTAGATCTGGAGTTTCAGGCTGGGAAAGGCTTTGCAATGAGTGGGGTCTGTCATTTCACCTGCAGATGTCCCAGGGACTTGGGGGCCACTTGGCTGGCATGTCTCCAGAATGACCGCCATGGAACCTTTGGAGTCACTGTTTCTACCCCTCCTCTTGGGACCATGGACAGCCACTGGGCCTCAGCACCTCCCTCGTGGTGACTCAGAAGCACCAACCCTTCCACCAAGTGTGCCCCTGAGTGAGGCTGCAGAGCAGCCCAGTTCACCCGAGCCACCAGTGTGCACCCCATGCTGCGGTCAGCAGGTCCTCACGCCTGCCACCAATACTGAAACTTAAAGACACCCACGTTGCTGATTTGGGGAAAATAAGTGGTGTCGTTGGGTTGGCAGCAGGAAGTGTTGGTTAAGTTCTCTGGAGCTAGAAGACCTGGGTTCTGGTGTTCCACCACCTAATAGCTGGATCATGTTGGCTACATGACAATTCCTTTCAGACTCTGATGCTTCAAAGGTGAAATGGGACTGGACCAAAAACACCTTACTGGGTGATTTAGAGTTAAAAGGAATAATGCTTGGTGGCATTTAGCACAGTGCCTGGCATGTGGCAGATGCTCAATAAATGTTCATCCGTGGGTGGTAAAATGCCGAAGTGGGTGCTGTGTGCCCTCCCTGTTCTCGCATTCCCTCTCTCCACTTGAGAACCTTCTCTGGCACCTCCTCTCCCCTACCCCAGTTTGGTAGGGGCAAGACATTTGTTCTTGTAGTATTACAAAGGATCACCTAGATGCAGGTTCTTGGGCCCCATGTTCTAAGATTCGAATTCAGTTGGTCTAGGATGAAGCCCAGGAATCTGCATTGTTAATAAGGCATTCCCTGTGATTCTGTTTCCATTTTAGTAAGGACTCAACACCCCCCCCCCCCCCCCCCCCCCCCCC
>NW_007728364.1:216403-228502 GCF_000696425.1 Galeopterus variegatus
CCCCCCCCCCCCCCCGCAACCGAAACAGAAAACAAAGATCAAAATAGCCATTAAAACCTACTAAGACTTAAACTGAATTCCGTAAAGGTCCCTCTGTGATTACACTCCAATCCCATGGGAATCTCTCAATCTCTGCTATCCGTTCTTCACTCTACAGCCTGTCCCCTGTCCTGCGGACTGTTCCCCTCCCTGCCTCCTTTCGTACAGCACTTTTTGGTCTTGCCCCAGCCCTGCTCCTGCCCCCACACCCCAAACTCATGCACTGACCCCTCTACCTGGGTGGGCAACAGGCATCTTAAACTCCATGGGTGCAAAACAATCCCCACCCAGCCCTCTGTCTCCCTCCTTTCAGCAGTGGCATTCCCTCTACCCAACTGCTCGACTCCAGTCCCAAACATCTCCTTTGTCCTTCTTTTCCTCTCCCCCACATCCAATTGTTCAGCAAGTCCCGCTGGCTCTACCCTCATGATATAGCCCTAATAGGGCCCCTGGCGCCCCGCCACTGTGGTCCCCTAACCCTCATCTCTACCTCCCACCTGGTTTATGTCATAGCCTCTTTTTTTCCCCCCTCTGGAGCATTTGCATTTTATTTTATTTATTTTATTGAAACATAATTAATTATACATATTTGGGGATACAGAGTTGAATTTCAATACCTGTGTACAATATGTAATGATCAAATCAGGATACTCACTATACTCATCTTTACAAACTGTAATCATTCTTTGTGATCCTTAACCAATTTCCCACTAACCCCCCCCCCTCCCACCTCTAATAACCACAGTTCTGTTCTCTCCTTTTGAAAGTTCAGCATATTATTGTGATTGTTGTTTCCTTCTTTTTATTATTTCATAGACTTTTAACTGGTCACTCTGATTCCACCCTTGTCCCCAGGGCAAGTTCCTAAACAGGTCAGATCATGTTAGTACCTTGCTTAAGGCCCCTTCCACTCAAAAAACAGACAGACAGACAGACAGATAGACACATACACACACCCAAACCTGTCACCTGGAGCCTCAAAGCTCCACGCCTCTCTCACTCAGCCCCGCCAGGCGTCCTTTCTTCCTTTGCTGAAGCCTCTCTGCCTTGCAGTTTTAATAACCATGCTCTCCTCTTTTGGGTGTCTGCTCATTTGGTCACCTCCCTCTGGAATGTCCTGCCTCCGGATTCTGACACCACCAGCTCCTTCTGGTATATCAGCAGGAGGAGCGAAGCACTGGCTAGGGACCATGCTCTGGGGTGGATTCAGACTGCCATGGGCTTCCCTCTTCCTCCATCCACCTAGGTCATGTGAGAGAAATCAGAGGGAATGCTTAAATCCCTAATCCTCCCAGTTTTATTTGTCTCCTAATTCTCAGATCAAGGATTTTGCCTGGTTCCAAATAGAGCTGGGAGAATCAGTCTATCTCACAAACACTTCTTTTTTTTTTTTGTCTTTTTCCTTGTCCGGCAACGGATCGCAACCCTCAGTGTTGCCCCCGTACCGGACCGGGGACCGGCAACGGGATCGCAACCCTCGGCGTTGCCCCCGCACCTCGCTCAGCCAGTGAGCGGGAACCGGTCTGCATGTGGGATCCGAACCCTCGGGCGGGAGCGCCACCGCGCTTCCCAAGCAGCGCACTTATCCAGTGCGCCACCGGGCCGGCCCCTCACAAACACTTCTGAATACAATTTTTTGTAGAGTAAGTTTTCTCTTCAAGGAAGCTAAACTTCGGCTGCTGGTGCTGCAGATACTGAGTTGGAGGGGCTGTTTGTGAGGTAAATATGGTCTGTGGCCAGCTCTCCTTTCACCCGAGGTGAGAAGGGCTATGCCAGTGAGCAGGCCACGCTTTAGTTCCATTTGGGAAACTGATTCACAACCCTCACTTGTGAAGTCAAAGCTGGCTCTGATTCAGAATGGACTCCTCTGACATCCTCCCTGGGTTTCAGAAAGATGCGGAATAGCTCCTGATACATCTAGCCGGGTGCTAATAATTTCTTTTGTAAGTAGAGCTAAAAAAGGAACTTTTTGCTTTACAGATATGAAGCCTGGCGAGGTGGATTGATCTTCCCAAGGTCATATAGTGATCAGCACCATTGCTGGCCCTCACAATCTGCCTTTGAATGGTAAACTTTTTGGCAGGAGCCTGGCTGCTGGAGATCTAAGATAGTAACTGCTTACCTCTTAGGTTTTAGGCTGAGTTCCTCAACTCTCTTATCTTCTTAGTTTCACAGCAAACAATGGGCTATTGACTGAGCTTTCAGAGCTGTGGGTGTTCTCTGAGGGAGGCCGGCCAGAGCACCAGTGTCTCTGGCTTTTGCTCCAACTCCCAAGTCTCCATCCATCAGAAACATGAAACCCTCCAGTCTTACTCCTCCTCACTGCTCCGCCTTAAGGCGCAGGCAGCTGGGGAAGAGAAACTTGGGCTCAGGGAGTGTGTGCGTGCGTGCATGTGTGTGTGTGTGCACTTATATGTGAGTGTGTGCTTGTGTGTTAGTGTGTGTACTCACGTGCATGAGTGCATGTGAGCATGCATGTGTGTGTGAGCACATGCATGTGAGGTGAATGTTTGAGTGTGCTGATAGTGGGGTGTGATAGAGCAGGACAAGGAACACCTACCCCCAGCAGGTGATGCCAGCACTTCCCACGCACTCACCTTTCCTAGGCAAGGGCTGCACCGAGGTGAAGCAGTGTGGGCTGGGAAATGAGAAGTCTTATCAACAAGTCTTTCCTTGGAAGGGCAAGAAAAAGCTCCAGGGTCCTTTTCTTTGCTTGTTGTTGAATAAGCCAAGAAACTAGTCCCCAAAGCTCTCATGCCTGTGTGCATGTAGCCATTTGTCAAAGACACTGATGTCACCATTCTGGGAAGACTCATGTCAAAGTCTGCATAAGAGTTAACATCAAGCTAACAAATACAGCCAGCACTTTGATAGGACCCTACTGAGATGTTGTGTCTGGGACCACTTCAGAGAGGGACCTCGAGCCTTTGCTGGACAACTCAGCTTTCTGCTGCCAATGGAGAAAACCTCAACTTGTTTTTCTATGTTTTGGGACACAGTTGTAGAATGGACAAATAAGATGGGGAACTCCTCTCAAGTTCCCCTGAGTCCAGCACGATGCCCGCCTGCCACACATGGCTGTTGTAAATATCAATGTCTCCCCACCCCCATTTCATAGCACTTCTCTGTCTCCCCTACAGAGCAGAAGTCACTAGAGTGACGTGCAGATGACCCAGTTGGGCGTAGGGAGAAAGTATTTTGACTCCTGTTTTAATTTACTTTTTATCTCACCCTTTTCCAATTTGTAGTATATATTTTATAGTGTTCATAATATATTAGCACATGCACATATAATCTATGATTAATTATAAATCTTATATAATATGTATCTATATAGATTTTACAAAAAATATATTGGGGGTGAGTACGCTCACAGTTTTAAAACTGCGTCCTCTTGTCCGGTTAGGGCAGCTACCTGGGTATCTTGGAGAAAGACGTGAGACAGGCATAGAGCTGTAATAGTCAGGGTGCTCCAGAGAAACAGAACTAATGGGATAGATAGATGGATAGATAGGTAGATAGGTAGATAGATGATATATGGAGAGATAGACAGATACATGGATAAATTATGGGAATTCACTCATGAGACTACGGAGGCCAAGAAGTCCCACCATCTGCCACCTGAAGGTCTGAGAGTGAGGGTGCTGGGGTGGTGGGGGTGTGGGGTGGGGGCACTGGTGTAAGTCTCTGAGTCCAAAGGCCAGAGAACGAGTAGCTCTGATGTGGGGCCCTCAAAGGATGGGATGATGCCCACCCACACTGGAGAGGACGGGTCTCCTTTACTCAGAAACACCCTCAAAGACACACCCAGAAATTCTGTTTTGCCTGCTATCTGAGCATCCTGTAGCCCAGTCAAGTTGGCACGTACAATTCACCATCACAAGAGCCTCTCCATCACTCTTCACACACTGCCTTTTCCAAGTATGCTAGGAAGCTAGCTAGGACCAGGATTTCAGCAGAACGGAGAAGAAAAACAAGGTTTATAGAAATAAACGCCCTTCCTCATGTCTCCAGCAAATTCCAGAAGAGAAGCGGGAGAAAGCCTGCCAGAAATCTTGGCTTTCTCATAATGTTTTCTCCTCGCTACTGTCCCCTCTGACAGGATTCCTGTGCTCACAGCATCAATCTGGGTACCACGGGAGAGATGCAAAGGGAGAGAGGTCAGGATCCTTGCCATGACCTCTGTGCACCTATTGCTAGGGGAGTTGAAAGGTGCAAATTGGCTGGACAAATGCTGTAAAGAGTAAGTAAAGGAGTGATCCGAGGACTTATCTCCTTATCCTGCAGACTTGTTTTAAATGCTCCTAGAAGCTTAAAACTTCATGAGATTAAGATTTTTCTTCCTAAAGGCGATGCTATTTATTGAGAATTTGCTGTGTGCTATTCTTAGAGCTAAAGATTGAACATAGACAGTGTTCTTTATTCCTCACAGTAATATAATGATGCAGGTTTATTTTACACATGGGAAAACAGAAACATAGAAAGGTTAAATCCCTTGCTCAAGGTCACAGAACTAATAAATGACTAGATTCCAGGCCAGTTCTGTCTGCCTCCGAAGGGCCAATAGTTTTCTCCACTGATGGTGGGAACTGTGGATAGTTTCCTTGTAAAGAATTTGATTCAGGAGGCCAAATTCAAATAAGGAGAAAGAGCTAAGTGGAAGGTGAGTGGACTTACTTTGGGTGTCTTCAGAAGATAAATCTAGAACTGAGGTTTTAGAGGTCATTGTGAGGTGACTTTCTAACCACTGGGTGGTCTGATAGTGGATGGGCTTAACAAATATTCACTATGTTACACTATGTTGCGTTGTGTTGTGTTATTAAGGTTCAGGGGCCAGCTGCCCTCAGCCAGCCCCATATCTGCCCTGCATTTGCCACCTTATCTTCTAATTTATTCATCTTTCTCCCCAACTAGAGAGTGATGATAGTGCCTTATTCATTTCTGTGTCTCTAGAATCCTAGCCCAGTACATGGAACATGAAGATGCTCCATATGTGTTTGTTGAAGAAATGAATTATAAGCAGAGAAGCCAGTTTCTGCTTCCAGATTGAGGTCTGTATTCAGGGTGGGAATAGCCCTGTCACGGAGCGCGCCTATTTTGGAAGGCTGAGGGAGGTAGCTTACATCAGGCCCTCCAACTCAGGTTCCTTGCCAGCCCCTTGGAGAGGAATGACGTCTCCAGCCTGGAGCCTGGGCAGTATGCACAGATGAGGACGTGGTCTGTGAGAGGAGCTTCTGCACTCTCATGAAGACGTCTCTCTGCAGATCCTTGGTATCTGGGTAATCTTTCAGTCCTCAGTTCCAGTTCTGTGGGGCATCCCCAGCAGACGGCTCCAGCAGAGTGAAAGGCAGCAATGAGCCCTGAGTTAACCTTGCCTTCCCAGCCCCAGTTTCCATCCAGGATGAGTCCTTCCCCAAGTAGGTAAGGCTGTTGGTAGTAATCTCAAATTGCAATAGAAATATTATGCGCAGTTCCCAAAGACTGAACAGGTTGATGATCAGAGTTTCCTCAGCCTTGTTCCCCTGACATTTGCTGTTCTGAGGCAAACTATCTGAGAGTCCACTGGTGGCTTTTACTTCTGCATGTTCATAGATGACAGAGGTGTTTGTATCACTAGGTTTTTAATTAGAAGAGAAAAAGGCCATCTAGATCACTGTGCCACTTCTGCCCAGACCCTGGTGATGGAAACTAGCTGGGAATGTTTAGGGGGTGGCGTGTGCTTGTTGGCCTTCCCAACAAGCCAAGTCTGCCTCTGCACTTTTTTCCTAGCATCATGCATTTGCATGGGCAGCACCATGCCAGACTACACCAGGGCAGATTTCTGTGTTCTCCCAAGATGGAGAAACAGAGACCAGGTTTACTTTCTCACCTGAAACTGCTAAAACACCAGACAAGAGGTATCAACAGGACATTGGAAATCAGGCAATAAAAAACAGTGATCCCACTGAGAAAGGAAGCAGATGAGGTGAGCCTGGGATTGCATTGGCTCGCTGCCTTGAGAGAATTTCTAGATGATGGAACAGAAAGGAAGGTGGGAACCCAGATGGAGCCCAGTGGACTCCCTCAGCCGAGGAAATGGAGCTGAGTGTCCAGGGAGGGCAAGTTCACAGGCTAGAGTTGACAGGACGGAGTGCTAGAGAGGAGAGAGCTGCAAACAGAGAGAGCTTTGGTGATCTGCAGAAGACCCTCTCATGGATTTAGTAGAGCATTAATTAGCATTTTGTGTGAGGGATCTGCACAAAGCCAGGGAAAGAACCACGTGAAAGGATTGGAGGAAAGAGTGCCCAGCACTCACACAGGGCTGGGAATAGTGCCTGTTCCCATAAGCCAGACTGGAAAATCTTAATACACAGGGCATAGGATAGAGTATTCAGAAGGTTCTTGCCTCAGATGTTATCCAAATTAATAGCTTCTTCTCTTTGAAAAGCACTGTTTAGAGAATAAGAAGATAGGCCACAGACTGGAAGAAAATATTTGCAAAGCATATATTTAATAAAGGACTTGTATCCAAAAATATATAAAGAACTCTCAAACTCAATATTAAGAAAACAAACAACCCCATTAAAAAATGGGCAAAAGATTTTTAACAGATACTTTATTAAAGAAGGTGCTCAACACCATTAGTCATGCAGGTAATGCAAATAAAACCACAGTGAGGTGCCACTACACTCCTGTTAGAATGGCTAAAATTATAAAGACTGATCATACCAGGTGTTGGTAAAGATGTGGACAAATTGGAGCTCTCATGCCCTGTTGGAGGAAGTGTAGAATGGCACAACCACTTTGGAAAACAACTTGCCCATTTCTTAAACAATTAAACATCACTTACCATATGATCCAGCCAGGAAGTTACTCTAGAAAAATGAAAGCATATGTCCATCTGTATTAGTTTTCTAGAGCTGCTGTAACAAAGTACCACAAACTGGGTGGTTTAAAATGGCAGAAATATACAGTCTCCCAGTTCTGGGGCCAGCAGACTGAGATCGAAGTGTCAGGCGGGCTATGCTCCCTCTGAAACCTGTAGGGGAGAATCCTTTTTTGCCTCTTCCTAGCTCCTGATGGTTTGTTGGCAGTCTTTGGTATTCCTTGGTTTGCAGCTGTGTAACTCTACTCTCAGCCTTCATTGCCTTAGGGCATTCTCCCTGTGTCCCTGCCTTCACATGGTCATCTCCTATAAGGCACTGGATTAGGAGTCCTCTCTACTCTGATGACCTCAACTAATTATATCTGCAATGATCCTCCCAAATAAGGCCACATTCTAAAGTACTAGGGATTAGGACTTCAATATATCCATATTGGGGAACACAGTTCAGCCCATAACATCATCCAAAGACCTGAACATGAATATTTGCTGTAGCTTTATTTGTAATTGCCAAAACCGAAAACAACCCAAATGACCATTAACAGGTAAGTGGATAATCAAATTGTGAAATATATATATATATATATATATATATATATATACATACACACACACACACACATATATATATATGAGTATGTGTGGATAGATATGTGTATCTATATAATATATAAACAGATACTACTCAACAATAAAAGGAATACACTATTGATTCATGCAAAAACATGAATGAATCTCAACATAGTTAGGCTGAGTGCAAGAAGCCAATCACAAAAAGCACAAAATATATGATTTCATTTATATGAAATTCTAGAAAATGCAACCTGATCTGTAGTGACTGAAAGTAGATAAGTGTCTACCTGGGGACGTGGGCACAGGTGGAAGGGAGGTATTATACATTATCTTCATTGTGCTGGTTTCATGGATATACAGTATGCTGTACTAGTTTCCTATTGATGCTATAACAAATTACCACACATTTAGTGGCTTAAAACAACACAAATGTATTCTCTTATAGTTCTGGAGGTCAGAAGTACAAAATGAGTCTTATGGGGCTAAAAATCAATGTGTTAGCAGAGCTGGTTCCTAATGGAGGCTCTGGGGCAGAACCTGTTTTCTGGCCTCTTCCAGCTTCCAGAGGCCGCCCACATTCCTCGGCTCATGGCTCCTCCAGTCTCTGCTTCTGTGGTTGCCTCATGTTCTTTTCACTTTGACCCTCCTGCCTCCCTCTTATGAGGACCCTTGAGGTTACATTGGGCCAACCTAAGCAATTCAGGATACTCTCCCCATCTCAGATCTGCAAAGTCCCTATTACCATGTAAAGTGGCATATTCACAGGTTCCAGGGATTAGGATGTGGACATGTTTGGTGGGGCCATTATTCACATACATATTTGTCAAAAGTTCTTAATTGTATACTGTAATATGTTTACTGGGTTTATTGTATGTTGTATGTCAATTATATATCAATAAATCTGTTGAAAAATGATAAGCCTAATAAATTGCTTTGAGTAAAAAAAAAAAGCAGCTGGGCTTTGCCTGCCACATTCCATCAGCTTGCCAGGGGTCTTTGGAGTCCTCCTAGTCATGGCTGAGATGGGCGAGGACTGTTCCAGAAAATCAAGCTTCCTCCCAGGGAATATGCCACGGCTTCTGGCGAGTGACCTAAGCCTGGCTTAGACAGACGGTGCAGCTGTGGAGCCTGCTCTGCAGTGTACCTCCTGTGTCTTGATGCTGATGGATGAAGGAAAAGTGAGCTCAACAGTGGTATTCAGAGAAGGGCAGCCACCGTGTTCTGTGCCTGGCCAGCTACTGCATGAAGATTCTGCTCCAATTTACTTTTTCTGTTGTTGTAAAGCTGATTGATTCGTTTTATTTTTTTAAAAATTTTGTTTAATTGTGGTAAGAGCACTTAGCATGAGATCTACCCACTTACCGCGTTTTTAAGTGTACAGTATGGTTTTGTTGACAACGTTGTGCAGCAGGCCTCTAGAGCTCATTCATCTTGCTTAGGTGGGACTTCATGCCCATTGATTAATGACTCCCATCTCCAATCTGCTTTTCCAGTCTCACTTCCTGCTTCCCCTAGGCCACCACCTACATGACACTGGATCAAAGGGGTTAAAGTGATTGCCATGATTGCATGATTAGGAAGAAAAGAACCAGGACTCGTCTCCAAACTTGTGGCCCTCCCCCACTGCATCCATGGGGAGTAGGAGCTGACGTCACAGGGAAGAACATTTTGGGTCTCTCTGCAGTGCCGACAGGTGGGTGTTGTCTTCTTCTTAGATGACTCCTGTGGGAGCTGCTGTCAGCCTGGACCTCAGAGACACCTCTGCCTCTCCCTGCTCTGTTCAGCCAGCTTTATTCCTGGACAAGAGACTGATCCTTCCAACAGAATGCTCAAGTCCACGTGTAGCAGACATTTAAAAATGTCTTTCCTTTCCTCTCTCATTCCCTCCCTTCCTTCTTCTCTTCCTTTCTTTTTTTGTTGCTACTTCATTTTTAGTTGTCATGGCATGTGTTGTGAACTACACTTGTTGTCTAGGTGTCTAATCACCCAGATGGCAGTGAGGAGGGGACTTTTTACTCTGTTGTCAATGTAGCTACTAAACTGTGAAGTGAATACTGAAAATGACTCCACAAGGGGATCTGCACCCTCTGCCCCGGGGTCCTCCATGTGACTGCGTCCCTGTTGCAGGTGACGCCCCTCCGTGCAGCAGTGTCCCTTACCCATGGAAGGAGTAAAGTGTTGTCTACCCCCCTGCACTGAACAGCTTTCAGGAGATGAGGGGTCCTGTTTGGGTCTTGCACCAAAATTTATTCAACATGCACATACATTTTCTTTTCAGCTTGCATTGGGGATTTGCATACCCCCTGAGGCCAGGGAGGGTGGTAAGGACGAAGCTTTCCAGTTGAGGAAAGACCTGCTTTCCACCCGCTATTCTTCAGGACCATCCTGGCTGCAGCCATAACTTGGCTCTTGGCTGCCCTGTGCCTGGAAATAGCTTTCTTGCTCTCTGGCAGGGACAAGATGGGTGGTGGGCGCACATGCGTGCTGTGCTAAAAAGCAGAAGCTGAGGAGTGGAATGACAGGATCCCTGAAGTAAGAGGCTCCCTAGCTGCTCCCTCCACTCCCAATCTGCCTTGGTTGGTCTCCTTGGAAGGGGCTACCAGTCCCTGGTAGGCACAAGGAGACCAGCTGTGCATGTCCCCTGAGGTAGGGGGAGGCCCACCCACCTTCCTCCCCCTCTGCACACTCCATGGGGACAGTGAGACTCTGTATTGGGTTATGCATGAGGTGTATACACTATATGTGTATGTGTGTATGGAAGGAAGGAATTTTGGCTTGAAAACTTTTTTTTTTATTGGCAAAAATAGCACTTCTCTTAAAGGAGATGGCAGAATTTGCCAAACGAAGCCTCCAGAAGAAAATATAACAGAGAGTGTGAAAGAAATCCATGTTCAAACATTGGCAAGTAAGAAACATTCAAGAATTTTTGTATGAACATCATATTGTCAGAACAAAATTAAATTAACTGGGTCTCTGGCAAGTGTTCAGAATGAACCCAGAATTGGAGTGAGCTGACAGACAGCTCGGCCACTTTTGCAAGAAGCCAGAAAGAGCATAATCAGGCGAAAACCAGGAAACAGGAAGCTGGGCTCCTTCTCTTCAGCTAATTAATGCACAGAACTTAACTGCTTTGGGTCCCAAGGGTCCCAAGGAGATGCTGGAAGATGAACTGGAACTTTCTTTAGCTCCACCACTCAATCACAGGCAGAGTAGGAATTAAGTTCATTTCAAAATATTTATTGAGCATCCTCAGAATATTTGTTAAGCAAACTACTGTTCCAGGCATCAAAGGAGGAGATGGTCCCGGCCACAGCCTTGAATTCAACTAACTGGAATGAAGCAAATGCCCTGTTGGAGAGACAAGCAAAGTGCTGGACAGTGCAGGGTTCGGAGGGACAAATTCTGATAGAGTTGTCTTTAAGGCGGAAAGAGAGGGCTGGAGAATACTCTTGCAACAGAAGAGAAGCAGACATTTCAATGGGGTTTTGAAATATGTAGAATTTTGAGAGGGGTGTGAGGAGGAGAGGGATGGAATTCCAGCTGGAGTTGATCCCTAAGGTGAAAGGAATGCCTGAAGGATTCAGTGAACCGGAGACCTCTTATGCCTCTCGTGGATTCTCTTCGGTGGCTCAGTGGCCTGGTGGGGAAGGTGTGATCTTGCTGATGTGTCTGAGGTGTCTGAATGCCCTGGAAGGGCTCCAAGGGGGAACGCTACTCCTGCCCACTGACCTCCAGTTCTCTGCTCTTTTCTGGTCTTGGCATTCACACTGACCGTATGGATAGGATATGGTAGAACGGCATATTCTGGAGATGGGTATGGATATGGTAGAATACACATCTCTATTCTCTTTGGAACTTGTCAGTCTATGGTTGTCATATTACAGTATGGCAGTGCTTGGGGTGGTGTGAGCCAGTCTCTGCATCCCTCTTGCTAATCTGAAGACATAGGAGTTACTGTCACAGAAGCCACTGAGTCAAATTTGAGGAGTAAGACTGGACTCAAGTTCTCCCTTCGGTGGTCAACACAATGCAGTGGTTCTCTCTTGCATATTTCTGTCAGCAGCATCCTCTGGCTGTGGACTCTTTTCCCCACCACTTCTATTGTCCACAGAGAGCACTGTTCTTAGGAGCCTCAGGCTGCAGCCCTTTAGCGCTCCAGTGGGGATGTTAGTATTCCAGTGGGGACTGCTGTAGCTGGGCTGGGATGTTAAGGACCAGCTGAGCACGACTTGCCCCCATCAGTCTCTGCTCCCCGCAGTTGCTCCCGCTGGGCACCAGCTGTTCTCATTACTGGTGGCACACCTGAGCACCTGCCACTGCCTCCAGATTCTGGCCAGGTGCTCTAGGAGCATGCACAGTAATGCTGTCACCAGTGTTGATAATTGTTGTTTGTCCAAAGTTATGAGCCCAGTAAATGTTACCTGATGAGGTGAAGTTCTTCTGGGCATTTGCTTGAGTAGTTCACAGTAGAGTATCTTAATTGGCATCTTAAATTCTCCAAAGCAGTTTTACTGAGAATGTAAAATTGTTTGTTGGATGCTAGGATTTCTGTTTGGAAATACTTTGAACCTATGAATCTCTTTGGGAAGAACTGACATCTTTTCAACATTTACATGTTTTTTTTT
>NW_007728364.1:228834-232833 GCF_000696425.1 Galeopterus variegatus
TTTTTTTTTCTTTTTATGTCCTTCTGTAAAGTATTATACTTTTTCTATGTGCCCCCACATAATTCTCATTAAGGTTATACATAGGTATTTTGTGTATTGTTGTTATTGCAATTTTTTGTTATTGTGAATTATATAATTTTTTCATTATGTTTCTAATTCTATGTGCATGTATATATAATAATATACAAGAAAGCTATTAAATTTTTATTTATTTTGAGTTTCTGTTCATGTATGTGTATGTTTTTATACAGGAAATTATACATGGGAAGGAAATTTTATCTCTTTCAACTTATATGCTTCTTTTTTTTATTATTGCATTGGCTAGAATATATATAAAAACACATATGAATATATATAATATGAATATTAAATATGGTGATGAGAGTTGATGTGTTTACTTGTCTCTTTCTTATTTGTTTGTTGATATTTATGGGGATACCCATAACATTTCACTGTTAATTAAAATATTGACTGTTGAGCTAAGAAGTATTTAGAATGTTAAGATATATCCTCTTACTTGTTTTTATCAATACTTATTTGTTTGTTTTTTAAATTCAGGAATGATTGTTAAATGTTTGATATCTATTGAAATAATTATCATGTCCTTGAGGTGATGTGACATATAAATTGATTTACTAATATTTAACTATCTGTTCATTCAGAAATAAGCTATATTTGGCCATTTATTATTTTTTGCTGTGTTGCTACACTACAGTTATTATTTTGTTTACATGTTGAATATCCTACCATAAGTGGGATTGACCTGCAGTTTGCTATTGTGTGTTCTCCTTGCTGGTTTGTAGAATCAGGGTTATGGTAGGCTCGTCAAATGAATAGAAAAGTTTATCAGATCTTTCTACGAAAAATAACATAAGTACTATTTGTTTTTCAAAAAGGTATAAAAATCTGCCTATAAAACTAACTGATAAGAGCTTTTTGGTAAGGCAGTTCACTGATACTAGTGCCTATTTCTTTCATGCATATGTCTCTTAAAAATGTTCTTCTTGATGCAATATATATATATTATCTCCCAAGATCACCCATTTCAGAGTTATTAGCAGAGAGATACCCACCGTTTTCTTATACTAAAATAACCTCATAGCTTTCTTGTCATTCTTAATTTTGCATATTTGTGCTTTTTTTTTCAGTTAGACTTCTGGGAAATCTTTTACCTTATTGTTTTAGATCCCATGTGGTTGGGTTTTTTAAATTTAAACTATGTAAATTTTTAGTTATATTACATTACAACAGAAGTTGTAGTTGAATTAATGTCAACCAGTTGCTTCTGGAAATTAATTTTAATTTCTCTGGCAGGAGGAGGCAATTTTTAGTCAATAATTAGAATCACTGTAGGCGACGTGTTTCTCCAACTCTTCCTTTTCCACACCTCACTGTTTTCTAGCCTGTTTAATTCTAGATGCTGACCTCTCTGTTCTTTCCCTTTACTCTTTGTTCCTTGCTTAGGTTGGGCTTTATCCCCAGACTGAGTCCTTGCTAATCATAGCCAAGCTTTGCTCCAAAATAGGAAGTTTGCCTCAATTTGCTAAAATTTATTTTTTATGCTCTGGATAGGGAACAATACTATTCCACAAAAAATGGACTTTCCAGAAAAATAAGAATTGGCACTTTACCCCATGAACTTCATTGAAAGGCAATTCTTTTATATTTAAATAATGGTGGGAGATACTTATCAACACAATAGTGTCCCCTTTTTTCATTGATTAGTTTTAACATACCTAAACGGCAACTAATTAATGTGAATGGTTAAGAAATCGGACATGAGAGAAAGACAAATGTTACTAATGTCCTTTCAAACTGAACATTCTTACTAAACAAGTCTGGTGTTTCTGTCAATGGGTCTTTATAGCTTTTGAGAGACTCAAGTTCTTTCAAGTTGCTAAGTTTTCAACCAGACCACCTGTTCCTTAATGAAAACCATAAAACCACTGGTAAATTTCTAAGGGAATATCTGATCTTTAGTTTGCTTCTTTTATGAGAAAAAGAAGAGGATCAAACATGGGAAAAGTTAACTCTATTTCACCTGCCATTTTTCTCAGAGGGAGATGCCAGGCACAGTCTTCTGTCATCAAGGAAAAACTGTGTATCTAGCA
Organism: Galeopterus variegatus; assembly: GCF_000696425.1. Lineage (NCBI taxonomy): Eukaryota > Metazoa > Chordata > Mammalia > Dermoptera > Cynocephalidae > Galeopterus > Galeopterus variegatus. Next base: position 230,946 of record NW_007728364.1, read on the forward strand.
TCTCTGTTTTCCATGAGAAGTGCCCAGAGAAAGCTGAGAATGTCTTGTTTCAGTCTTTGGGACAAAGATAATGTGGTTGTCATTTGTCACCAACTTACTTTCTTACTGGATCTTGAAAATGGCCTTGCTAGAGCAAGCACTGGAAGGATTAAAGCATAGACAGGTCCACTTGACTGAGTCTGATTGATCAAGCTGCATATGTCATAGGGCTGCTTGGAGGCGACTAAAGGGCAAAGAATATATCTTCCTTTGCCAAAACGATGGGGTGTTTAAAACATCTCCCAGGGCGTTTTCTGCTCTGTTTATTTGCCTGGTTAAGAACTCTGCTCCAAGAGAAACAAATGTGAAGAAGATCCATGAGGTGAAATTCTACACCATGTTTCTTTTCCTGCTTTCACAGAAAAAGGATAGCGTTTGCTTAATGGGAGAAATTATTCTACATTGAGATGATCCTCAAAATCGAATCCATGAAAGGCCTTGTTAAAACACAAATTACTGGGTCTCACCCTCAGCGTTTCTGATTTCGTAGGTCTAGGGTGGGGCCTGAGAATTTATATTTCTACCAAGTTTCTAGGCAATGCTGATGCTCCTGGGCCAAGGGGTTGTACTCTCTTCTGTCCTAAGCAAACCTGTGAGTTTAGTGAAAATGCTTATAAAAGTTCTTAATATCTAAGTTTTCTCTAAATGCAGTTTCTCAGGTAAGAGAAAATTGGACCTGAAGTATATAGTTGGAAAATGAAGCCCAGAAACACATAGGCTGATGGAGCAATTATAGGGAAGTTCCAAATTAAACAGAATGATCGACTTCATAGAACACATACTTGAATGATCCTAATGCATATGGGGTTAGAGGCACTTTAGCCATGAGGTAAGGTGTGCCATAAATGAGATCTGGTGTGACATAGTGGTATGTCTTGCCTTCCAAATGTGGGCTTCATTGGGGCACCTCTGGGGGAGCACACTGTCATAGCTCTGGGGCCTTCCTCAGGCTGAACCACCTATGGCATGAGCTTTGCAGCATGCCTGACAAGGACCTAGAAACTATTTCTCAAGCAACCCAAGCACACAAGCGCACATGCTTTCAAAATGTCCATTTTCTTTGAGTTTCCTCCGCATGCCACTTGCTATGGGACTGGAGGAAATGGCTTTGCCTTGGCTGCTCAGGATCATCATAGAAAGCAGCTCATTTTCTTTGCTAGGATTAAGCCTGGCTGAAGAGGTGAAGACCTCGTCTGTGTCCAGGAAGACTTGTTAGGCTACGCTACACAAAGACGGGAATCAAGCTGAATAAATATGGCTAGGGCCAGGATTTCTGCTGGTCAGTCTTCAGCTGGAGGGTCATATCATAGGGAACAGCTCTTCTTCCTTCAACTGGGTCCTGAACAACCTTCAAACCTCAGATCTACATGGAGAGGAAATGAAAACTTGTGGTTGGGGAACCACTGAGAGGTTAGTCCCTTGCAACTGTCCCCTGTGACACCTCGGTGAGCTCCTGGACTACCAAGTTCTACCAGCTCCTCATCTGAATACTGAAACCAAAGTCAAGCTGATTTGCCTTCAACAGATTAGCTGCTGAATTCTTAAAATACATTCTGACTGAGGTCTAGCCAGTGGGAGATGTTATTACAGAAATGATGGGCCTATGGTACAGACTGCTTTCTGAAAATGCAGTGTTGAGTATTTCAAAGTGATCCCATGAACGCTTATTCATACATGACTCCAGTTTTCTACATTGAAGGCTGTGGCTAATGTGTCAAATAGGGACAACCAAGCCACCAAAGTCTTTTCTGTGGAAGATCACAGTAGGAACGTTTAGAACTAAGAACGTGCAAGCATTTGAGATGATAGGGCTGTTGTTGTAAGATAATGTTCTTTATATTTTATTTTT
>NW_007728364.1:233406-234812 GCF_000696425.1 Galeopterus variegatus
ATGTGTCAAATAGGGACAACCAAGCCACCAAAGTCTTTTCTGTGGAAGATCACAGTAGGAACGTTTAGAACTAAGAACGTGCAAGCATTTGAGATGATAGGGCTGTTGTTGTAAGATAATGTTCTTTATATTTTATTTTTAAAAAATTTTGGTTGGGAATAGTGGGAGGTGAAAGTAAGGTAAGAAAATTCAGATCCTGTGGTCACATCTACCTGTATCCTACTTTCCTTGAACATCCAATTTTATACAGCAGGTTAAAGTCAAGTGGTTCAGAGTTGAATATCTTTCTTAGCATTCTGAGCAAGAGTAACTTAAAAATTTCCTTAAAAATAGTAAATAAAGACGTATAAAAGTATACCTGTACTTCATTAAAGTAACAATTTTTGGTCAAGGGTTTTTTCTTTCACTTCATTATTTAGTGATTTTTCTTTAATTCTTGATTTAATGATTTTATTGGGTAAGTTTCTATTATTTTAATTCCTCTCACCCACTCAGGAAGGAACAATAAACAAAGTTAAGGCAATATACATGCTGTTTTCAATTATTTCGTTTTATCTGTAATCTGTCTTCAATGATGATAATGTCATTTATTCCAGCTATGTGGGTATTAAGATGGTTTTATGTCCAGTATCCTTGCTTGTGATTAACAAAGTGGTGCAAACCTAGAGAGAAAATCAACCCCCAAATGAAGGCCTCTTTCAATCTGGTATTATATCTGTGAGGTTAGTTTTATTGTCATATTACAGCTATTTTCCAAAAAGCCACTGGGAAGTATTTAATTATTTTGATGTAATTTATCATTCCCACCATGTGATGGCAATGACGGTGACAGGGTGCTGCAGCACTTCCTGGAGAGAACTAGGATGTTACTATCATCCTTCCCAGTCATTCAAGAATGAGGTTGGAAAAGATAATTACCTGCTTGTAAATGAGAAGCAGGCACAGGTGTGAAGAGACCTGCCCATGGCCGTTCAGCGAGTGATGGGGCCTATTTCTAACACCTCAGGCAACTACTTATCTTGGGCGAGACCACAAGGACCACCAAGATACTCAGAAGAGACACTTGGTTGTTTCTTGGATGTTGCAATGTTGAGGCCCATAAATGTGTCATTTGCTTTACATGCTTTTAAAACGGTTGGTGAAATCTTTCCTACAGGATCTGCATGGATGCTGGTTGCAAATGGGCATGTTGAGCTAGAGATGCGGCAGGGATTACATCAGTCAGGATTGTGTAGTTCATGCCACCAGCTGGCAATTGCCCTTCTCCTCATCACTGCAACAGGTAGCTCAGGCATCCCAGGGAGACAGTTGTGCCATCTTCCAGAACTAGGTTACATGACTTCTTTTAAAATATAAGAACATCTTTATAAATACTTTACAATCTCATTTTCATGGTTTAAAAAAAA
>NW_007728364.1:235678-245164 GCF_000696425.1 Galeopterus variegatus
AAAAAAAAAGTCAGAGCCTGGTGAGGCCTCTCCCACAACTGGGCTAAGATCAACTGTCTCTTTTGTTTTGGGGCTGTGTCCATTTCCTGTTGTCAGCAACACCCCACCCAGTAAACCATTCCACTAAGAAATTAGCATACTGCAAAGTGAGAAATCTGGAGTCACAAACTATAAGTAGGAAATTTGTGGATATGCAGAAAGAGGTCATGAACTTGTGACCTGTGGGCCACATGGCTGTGTTTTCAAGGCAGTGTCACCAGGCAGGTAATGTGCTAGCTTATAATGCAAGCACTGTACACCTGCTTCCCCCCTCTCGCTTCTGCCTAGTTCTTATAGGCTCTTGGGGATACTTGTTAAATGCATGGCATCCAAGGCCAGCCTTCTTTAGAAGTTATGTTTCTTTCAGTTTCATCTTGTTTCTGCCACAGTTGAGTCAGACCTCTATGGAAATGTTTCTGATCCTTGGTGGAAAAGTCCCTTTTGTTTCCAGGTAGAGTAATTGAGTCCAGTACCCTGGGCTTTATTGCTGTTCTTTAGACTGCGGCCCAGTGGCATTCCAGAACTTGGCCTCTTTATGATACAGTTTCCCCTAACTTCTTCCATCTTTCCTTGAGCTCTTCATCACCCTTCCCACTCCCACTCCAAGCCTGGGTTGTTTGTCTTTTATCTACTGTCTAATTTCCTCCTAGATAATCTGTGGCAAAGCTTTCTTGCTCCCATAAGCTTTCATATATGTTCTTTATGGTGATGGTGTGAAGCAGGGATCATCATTGTCCAGTGAAGGAACAGACTACTGAGAAAACTTGTGCAAGTTCATAGCTGGTGAATGGATGAGCAGAGGCCAGGATCCACAAAGAGTCCCCCGGTCCTAAGACCAAAGCACTTCCTTAACACAAGATCAAGGATCTGGGTGAAGGGGACACAAGCAATGCCTACTCCTCCAGCTCCAACTTGAGGCAGCCCGGTAGGAGCACCTGTGCCCGGACAGGTTCTCTGGAGTGAGGTGTGGGGCAGGCAGCAGTGCCATCTAGCCCAGGCTGTAAGAGGCGTCAGCTTTTAGACACTGTTCAGAGGCTAGTCTGGGTAGGGGAGCAGCTTCAAGCATCATCACAAAAGTTCATTCTCCTCTCAAATCAATCTGTCCCTGATAGCCTCATCTCATCTGGAGACAGGAGGAGAGAGACACAAGTGCGGGGAGGGGACAGGAAGCTGAAGCTACTGGGGTTTCCTGAGGCTCTGTCAGGGTTCATAAGTTTGGGCTTTGGGGATGGGGGAGGAAAGGACAGTGAGAAAGTTTATCCCTCAGGGAGGATCTAGGCACATTTTGTTTCATTGTCCCCCTTCTCAGGACTCTTTTTTTGCACATGGAAAGGTGAAGGAAGGAAGAGGGTAGGTGTGAGGTGGTGGTAATGCTGAAATCATTTCAGATGCTGTAGGATGTAACCACACTTTCCTAGTTACAATATATTGCATGGGATGATTTTAGAAGTTTCCTTTGCTTATCAGTGGCTAGAACTTCAAATTCTTTTGAATTCCTCCAGAGTCTTGTACAGTTCTAGACACTCATATTCTTAATAAATGTACAGTTGGCCCTCCGTATCCAGGGGATTTGCATCTGTGGACTGAATACATTGCAGATGGAAAATTTTTGGGAAAAAAATTCCACAAGTTCCAAAAAAGCAAAACCTGAATTTGCTGCATGCTGAGTACTGTTATTGAATCCACGTAAATGAGTGATGTGTAGGCATTGTATTAGGTATTATAGGTAATCTAGCGATGATTTAAGTAAGTGGGAGGATGTACATAGGTTGGATGCAAACACTACACCATTTTATACAAAGGATTTGAGTATCTGTGGATTTTGGCATCTGAGGTGTTCCTGGAACCAATCCCTCACAATATCAAGTTATAAGTGTATGTTGAATAAACTGATGGATAAATGAGACTTCCCAGTCCTAATTTCTTAATTCCTTTTGTTTTGCACTGCTATCCAACAAATGTATATTCAGCTTCCACTGCCATCTGCAGCTGTGATCAAGATAGACAAGAACCTTGCTCTCATGGAGCTTACATGGTAGAGGTGCGGAGAAAGATATTAAACTTACAGACAACTGAATAAGACAGGGAGACGAGCCATCAAGAGAATAAATGAGGTGGTGGGATAGAGTGATGGAGGTGGTGATGCTTGGGTAACTTGGGTGCTCAGGAAGGACGTGAAGTGGTGTCATATTGTCTGTAATGTAAGAAGGAGCCAGCCACGCACGGATTTGGAGAAACCTCAAGGGTAAAGATCTTAACGAGGCAGGGCTGAATGTGCTGACATCAGCTGTATTAGTTTGCTAGGACTGCAGTAACAAAGGACCACAAACCGAGTGGCTTAAACAACATCAAGCTATTTTCTCACACTTCTGGAGGCTCCGAGATCGAGGTGTCAGCAGGGTTGGTTTCCTCAAAGGGCTCTGAGAAGAGTCTGTTCCAAGCCTCCAGCCTAACCTTGGTGGTTTGCTGGCAACATCTGGCATTCCTTGGCTTGTAGATCTCTGCCCTCATCTTCACGTGACATTCTGCCTCTGTGTCTCCAAATTTCCCCTTTTTATAAGGCCACCAGTCATATAGGATTAAGGCCTACCCTAATGACATTATTTTAACTTGATTACCTCTGTAAGGGTCTTATGTCCAAATAAGGTCACATTATGAGGTACAGGGCTTAGGACTCCAACATATCTTTTTTGGGGGGACACAATTCAGCCCAGAACATCACCACTCATGAACATGCTGAAATGTCTCTGTTCCATGTACTTACATAAGTTTGGTTGGGTTTTCTCCTCTCTTCCATTAGGTAGAAAATCCTCTGAGGCATGTGAGTTACCTGCTGTTCCTCTTAGATCTCTCCAGCTTCTCCCAGCTGATAGAGGAGCTGGGGAAAAGCTGCCAACAAACTCAATATTTCACCCCTAACCAAGAGATCACATTCACTGTGGGCTAAGTGTTCTTCATTCAAAGCTCCAGTGGGTTTTAGGAGGAGGTCAGTAAATTCCAAATATTCAAGAGGGGGCTGGGCAAGTGACCTTGTCTTTTTTTTTTTTTTTAATAAATATAGACTTTATTTTCTCTTTGAAGCAATCTGATGAAAACAAACTGATTAAGCTGCATATGGTCACAATAACAGGTGGCTCAGGAGGTCCCCTGTGGCCCTGGAGGAGAGCAGCATCGCAGCAGGGCCCCATGAGGAGGCCGACCTTGCACAGGGGAGCCAGCGGAGTGTGTCCGCAGCTGGCCGTGGCCAGCTCTTGACTCACGGGGTGACTTACAAGGAAGTGCAGACAATGCTGAGGACAATGTAGGGGAGAGAGCTGTTGATGAAAGGAAGTGAGATTTGTCATGGCTTTTCCCCCAGCTGCTTGCAGGTTTGTGCTTTGGTGAAGCATGCCTTTCTCCTCAAGGTCTGACCTGAATCAATGGTGAATTAGTCAGCCCTAATGAAGACCATGCAGGTCTTTTAAATAACCTCCCTTCTGTAGAAAACTGACTGGGCACAGGTTCAGGTCCCAGTGCCACCCCCACTATGGGTATGTGACCTTGGGCAAGTTGCCCAACCATGAGGAGCCTCAGGTTTTCATCCGTGAGATGGCATATGGGACCCCTTTCTTCCAGTGGTTATGGAAACCGAAGCAAATGATGTATCCTTTGTGCAATGATCCTTTGATATAAGGTGATCTATAAACTCTTTATTACCAATGTTATTTGTATGGTTTTCATACTTATATGTTACATCAAAGTTAAAATAAAAGGAATACGTGGACTCAGAAAAGAGATGCAACGAGGCCGAGAAGAGGGAGCAACAGACTCAGAAGGATAAAGGGTCCTTAGAGGTAGTTTTGCCTAAGCAGGGCCTCACCTTGCTTCCTCTGAGCAGAGCGTCTTTCGGGCAGTCACAGAAACCGCCCCACGAGGTCAGCGGCTGCAATGTGTTCAGAATGGCTGAGCTGTGTCTGCCAGCAGTCATTTACTTAGCTCACTTGGAGATGTGCCTCATATTATCCATTTGCAGTGTTCTTCAAATGCTTGGGGAAAGCAGACTGGCTTCAGGGTGGACTGAATCCATCAGGTCTCCTCCCTTTTTCTGTGAGTCAGCTTGGTTCTCTGGTCTGTAGCTGGCTTCATCCTGGGGTAAGAAGCAAGATGGCACAGCAGGTGCCGGCATCGCTTCGAGGAGCAGCTGCTCCAGAGGAGACTCATCTATGACAGCTCTCTCGTGATGGCAATGACGCTTCTCTCCCAGACCTACCAGCAAGCTTCTCCGCATTTCTCATTATTTCTAATTTAAATTCCTGTGCTTTCCACTGTCAAGGGGATAGGAACTTGGGGGTGGGGTACCTGGACTGAATTAAATCAATGTTCTGTTAAGTGGGAAGAGGGGGCTGACGCTGGCCATGACTGCTCCAGCAGCAAAGACTGGGACTTGGGCTTCTGGGCTCAGTCACTACTCTTTTCCTCCCTAGCAGGAGCATGAGGTCAGTAAATTAAAGGAGGCATAGAAAGCTTTGTAATATCTGGGTTGGAGATCTGAACATGATTTTCTCTGAAGATTGGTTGAAACAAGTAGACATGGTTTTGGTCTGGATGGATGAGGGTTTGCAAATGGAAAGCAATAAAGGGGAGAACTGATGATGAGCTTGTAGAAGAGGACATAGAAAGGCTTCAGGTTGTGCCAGGACTCAGGATTAGGTTCAATGGGTGCAGATGATGGGGTGGTGCTTCCCTATGGCTCCACAGTAGCTGAACATCAGGGAAATCTTTATATTAAATAGTGTGCCCCAAGCAGGGCCCTGCACTTGGTTTAATGCTCTTCTATTGCTGCCTTGAAATTCATAATAATTTTTTTTTTCCTTTTGTCTTTTTTTTACTGACCGGTAACGGGATCGCAACCCTCGGTGTCGCGCCCGCACCGCGCTCAGCCAGTGAGCAGGAACCGGTCTCCACATGGGATCCGAACCCTCGGCGGGAGCACCGCCACGCTCCCAAGTGGCGCACTCTCCAGTGCGCCACCGGGCTGGCCCAAAATTCATAATAATTTTGAACATTACACTGGGTCTCTCAAATTATGTAACCTGTCCTGGTCTGGTGAGGTAAGAAACACAGGTATTACCAACATCCCCATTTACAGATGAGGAGGCTGAGGGTTCAGCAGGGTAAAGGGCCTCCCTAAAGCCATCCTGTTAGCAAGCAGCTAACTCCAGCCTCCAGGTCTCCCACCTCTCAACTGGTATTTAGTCTGATTCATTAGTACAATGTGCACGTTTCTGAGTGCCCAGCTCATGACGATGACTCCACAACTGCCCACAACTTCCATGGTGAGCCCCGACCCTGTTGAGACCATGTGACGATCCCTCTGGCCAGACTTGATGCCCAAGCTGAGCCAGGCTGGGGCCAAATGTGGAACTGGGTCATCTTCCCTGGAGGTGTTGAGACAGAGGAACAGGGTTATGCCCAGGGACACTGTGATGGCATGTCCTGTTGAAAGGTGGTTTCTGGACTTAATGCTCCATGGTCTCTGCCACTTAAACTTCTGCAACTCTAAATCTCTGTTTTTATGCACTTTGCTGACTAAAAGCAAAGAAACGCTTAAGTTATGTTGAGTTTAGTATGCTACTTGGTCTGAATAGAAGAAACTGCCCTTATTTTGAACAGCAAGTCAATGTAGGAGTTCCTTTTGAAATAGGGCCTTTTCCATTCCACTCCATTTCCCAAACAATAGAACTGAAGTAATCTAAAATCCACAGTCTTAAGCGGGTTCCTCCCCCTTGGTCAGAATCTATGTCAATGTTTTGAAAGTCTATTTTCTGTACTGATTAAACTTTCACATGCTGGCCTTTGAGGCAGATATGCCATTTTGGTAATGCAACATACAAATTACTGAATAATTATATAAACCCTGGGCAGCCACATTTCCTAACACATGTGCTTCTTCCCATGGGGCCCAGGACAATACTTCCAATGAAACAATTCCAAGAAGTTTTATTCAAATAACACTCTCTCTGAAGAATTTCTCCTGTTTAATGGGAGCTAGGGGATATAATTAACTTGAACACTCGATTTGGAATAAGGCACTAGAGATTTTAGAAATTGAGGGATTTGGAATATCAAATGATCTCCTAGGATTTAGACCCAAGGAAGAGAAAGCTTCAAGATAAAAACAACAGAAAAATTATTAAGTTTATAGCCCAAATTTAGATATGTGTAATGAATATTCATTTTTTTTTTTTTCTTATCTGGAGGCTGAGAAATCCCCGGCTGGGATTTTTCCTTTAAAATGAGAGGAAAGAGAAACAAGTGTCTAGGAAAGAAGGGTACTTATGACCTTTCCTCCAGGCTCCCGAGTTGATATTTGGGGAGCTCTGCTGGAGTGGGAATAGTTATTCATAGAGCACAAGAACAAAGTACAAAACTACAGGCGAAAAGAGAAGAGAAAAGAGATACCTTTTGTTGCTAGAGTTAATCTCTAGGGAATTACTGTGCTTTTTGAATTAACTTATCATTGGCTAAAAAGTTAAAATTTATATGCAGAAGGCATTTTTTTTTTTCCAAATGATATCTTCACATCGTGAAACATTATAAAACACACAGGGCTGGACCTGGCAATTTCTGAGCCCTCGTAAAGGTTTAATTATTGGATTTTTAAAATAAATCTGCTTTTCTCATGATGATTCCAGATCTCAATTGACGGATCATCTAAATGTGCTCTCTTTGAAGGTGCTGGAAACAAATCTTCCAGGTTGTTCTGAAATCATCCTAGAATGTGAGCTCTGTCCTACACTAGTGACTCAGTTTGAGGTCCCTCCTTTCAAAGTGACACCATTTGCGCAACTCTTATTGCAGACATTCCCCTCTGCTGGGAGTACATCTGTGGAAATGTGTGAGAATCCCTGGGCTAGGTGGTCTGCATCAATCAACAAGGGACTGTGCTGCCTTCCCCTGCCAGGGACTGTACTCACTCCTCCCCTGCAAGAATCTCATTAGAAGCCACAGTCCCAGATAACTAGAGGCCCACAAAGAACAACACACCCTCCCTGACCCATAGCACTAGGCTCCTTGCTGGGCCTAATCTTTCAGTCAGGAAGAGGATAGCCCTTTTTTGGGCATTCGTATTTTACCTTCATGAAATTGCCCCTAAATTATAGACCGTGAACCCACTTGGGTTGAACTTCACAATTCTCAGAAGCAATGCAAATATGGTGGCCTCTGTTCAAGTCAGCTTATTCTGTGATGGGCGCTGTAAACTTGGGGTATCTTCTCAGAGAACCAGGAACGTGTCCACCCAGGTCAAGTGTTTCCTTACAACAAGATCTACAGGACATTCCAAGATATATGGCACATTCTAAGATTTTAAAGCATGGGGTTCTAGAAATGTAAAAAAGTAATTAGTTGGGAATATATGGATATACACCATGGAATGACTAAGAGTTTCCCTGGAGAGGCCCACCCACTGTGCAACCAGGAGTTGAGGTGAGTGCTGTCCTGTGTGCTGCTGCTCTAGGCCCACACCTGAGCCCTGGACAGGCCCACCCACTGTGTGACCAGGAGCCAAGATGAGTTTACCACTGCTGCCCTGGTCCCACACCCAAGCCTGGGGAAAGGCCTGCCCATGGCCCAAGCAGGAGCCAAGGTGGTTTACCACAGCCACCACCACACCTACTGCCACTGCAAGCAAGGATGACTCACCATCACATTAGCAGCCAGGGCCATCCTACAGGCATCCCACTGCATGCTCAACTGCACTGATACAAGAAGAATCACCAGCAGAGCCTACAAATAGAGGAGGAAGTCTTTCTCCTTACAACCCAGTCCAGAGTAATAGAAGAGACAAGTACCCTACCAGATGACCAAACATCAATGAAAAAAAAAACAAAACACTAGAACTACAGATAAACAAGAAACTATAACACTACCAAAGGAATATAGCAATTCTCAAGCACCAGACACCATACAGCAAGAAAACCTTGAAATGTCTGAAAAGGAATTCCAAACAATGATCTTAATAAAACTCAAAGAAATAAGAGAAGACTCAATTAAAGAAGATAATGAAACAACAAAAAATATCTAGGATATGAAGGAGGAAATTTACAAAGAGATTAATACTTTAAAAGAGAATGTAGCAGAACTCATGGAACTGAAGGGTTCACTCAGTGAAGTAAAAAACACAACAGAGAGCTTGAGCAGCAAGATAGATCAAGTAAAAGGAAGAATTTCAAATCTCAAAGGTGATCTTTTTGAAATAACCCAGGCAGACAAAAAAAAAAAAAAAGGAAAAAGAAATTTTAAAAAATGAAGAAAACTGAAGAGAGCTAGCAGACAACCTCAAGTGCACAAACATCAGAATCATGGATATCCCAGAAGGGGAGGAGAAAGGAGAAGGCATTGAAAACCTATTCAATGAAATAATATCAGAAAACTTCCCAGGTATAGAGGGAGACACAGACCTTAAGATCTAGGAATCCCAAAGATACCCAAACAGATTCATTCCAAAAAGATCCTCTCCAAGATACATGATAGTAAAACTGGCAAAGCTCAAAGACAAAGAGAGGATTCTAAAAGCAGCATGAGAAAAGCATCAAGTCAACTATAAGAGATCATCTGTCAGACTAAGCAGACTTCTCAAATGTAACCTTACATGCCAGAAAAAAAATGGGATGATATATTTAAAATACTAAAAGAAAAAAATTGTCAGCCAAGAATACTCTACCTAAGGAAGTTATCCTTCAGAAATAAGGGAGAAATAGTGTATTTCTTAGACAAACAAAAATTGTGGCAGTTCAGCACCATATGACCAGCATTGCAAGAAATTCTCAAAAGAGCCCTGCATCTGGAATCTGAAAAACAATAATCATTATCATGGATACACAAGAAAGAGCAAAACCTGCTATTAAAACAAAAATGCAAATAAGAAAGAGAAAGAAGATAAATCATGCTACCTTAAAAATCCAACTAACATTGAAGATGAAAAATAAAAGGGGAGGAAAGGAACAAAAGATATTTAAAACACCTAAACAGAAAGCATTAAAATGATAGGAGTAAAGCAATACCTGTTAGTAACAATCTTAAATGTAAATGGATTAAATTCCCCATTCAAAAGACACAGACTGACTGATTGGATTAAAAAGCTAGACCCATCTATGTGCTGTCTTCAAGAGACTCACCTCACCTGTAAAGACAAATACAGACTAAAAGTGAAGGGATGGAAAAAGATATACCATGCAAATAGAAACTAAAAATAATCAGGAGTAGCTATTCTTTTTTTTTTTTTTTTTTTTTTCTTTTTTTCATGTCTGGCAATGGATCGCAACCCTCAATGTTGCGCCCGTACCGGACCGGGACCGGCAACGGGATTGCAACCCTCGGTGCTGCGCCCGCACCTCGCTCAGCCAGTGAGCGGGAACCGGTCTGTATGTGGGATCCGAACCCTCGGCGGGAGCGCCACCGTGCTCC
>NW_007728364.1:246164-251411 GCF_000696425.1 Galeopterus variegatus
GGTCTGTATGTGGGATCCGAACCCTCGGCGGGAGCGCCGCCGTGCTCCCAAGCAGCGCACTGTAGCAGTGTGCCACCAGGCTGGCCCAGGAGTAGCTATTCTTATATCAGATAAGATAGACTTTAAACCAAAAACCATAAAAAGATACTAAGAAGGCCACTATATAATGATAAAGAGAACTATCCAGTTAGAAGACATAACAATCATAAGTATGTATGCATCCAACACTAGAGCACCCAGGCACATAAAGCACTCTTAGACCTAAAAAAAAGAGATTGACTCTAATAAAATAATAGTGGATGACCAGAACACCCCTCTCTCAGCATTGGATAGATCTTTCAGGCAACAAATCAACAAAGAAGCACAGGATTTAAACTATAGCTTAGACCAATTGGACCTGGCACATATCTACAGAACATTTTATCCAACAACTACTGAATATACATTCTTCTCATCAGCACATGGAACATTCTCAAGGATAGACCACAGGTTGACATGGATAGGTCACAAATCAAGTCTCAGCAAATTTTAAAAAGTTGAAATCATTCCAAGTATCTTTTCAGACTACAATGGATTAAAATTAGAAATCAATAACAAGCAAAACTCTGGAAACAATACAAGTTCATGGAAACTAAACAGCAGGCTCCTGAATGAACTTTGGGCCCAAGAAGAAATTAAACAAGAAATCAAAAAATTTCCTGAAACTAATGAAAATAGAGATACATCATACTAAAGAGATACATCATACTAAAGAGATACATCATACTAAAACCTTTGGGATACTGCAAAAGCAGTACTAAGAGGGAAGTTTATTGCAATGAAAGCTTACATTAAAAGAATAGAAAAGCTTCAAATAAACAATCTAATGCTACACCTCAAAGAACTAGAAAAACATCAATCCAATCCTAAAAGTAGTAGACAGAAAGAAATAATTAAGATCAGAGCAGAACTAAATGAAATAGAGACCCCCAAAATGATACAAAAGATCAATGAAACAAAAAGCTGGTTTTTTGAGAAGATAAATAAAATAGACACACCATTAGCTAGGCTTAAACAAAAAAGAAGAGAGAAGACCCAAATAACAACAATCAGAAATGATAAGGAAGACATTACAACTGATACTAGAGAAATATGAAGAATCACGAGATATTATTATAAACAACTATATGCCAACAAATATGAGAACCTGGAGGAAATGGATAAATTTCTGGACACATACAAACTACCAACACTGAACCAAGAAGAAATAGAGAACCTGAACAAGCAACAAGATTGAGAGATTGAAGCAGTCATCAGCAATCTTCCAAAAAAGAAAAGCCCAGAACTGGATAGTTTTACAGCTGAATTCTATCAAACCTTTACAGAGGAATTAATACCAATTCTCTTCAAGCCATTCCAAAAAATTGAAACAGAAGCCATTCTTCCAAACTCATTCTATGAGGTCAGTATCATCCTGATACCCAAACCAGACAAAGACACAATAACAACAAAAAAGAAAATTATAGGCCTATCTTTGATGAACATAGATGCAAAAATCCTCAACAAAATATTAGCAATCAGAATAAAGCAACACATCAAAAAAATTATACACCATGATCAAGTGGGATTCATCCCAGAGATGCAAGTTTAGTTCAACATACACAGGTCAATAGATGTGATACACCACATCAACAAAATCAAGTACAAAAACCATATGATTATCTCATAGATGCAGAAAAAGCTTTTGACAAAATTCAACATCCATTCATAATAAAGACTCCCAGCAAATTAGGTACAGAATGAAATGATCTCAACACAATAAAAGCCATATATGACAAACCAATCACCAATATTATCCTGAATGGAACAAGAAAAGGATGCCCACTCTCAGCACTCCTATTTAACATAGTACTGAAAGTACTAGCCAGAGCAGACAGGTAAGAGAAAGAAATAAAGGGCATCCATATCAGAAAGGATGAAGTCAAACTGTCCCTGTTTGCAGATGACATGATCTCATATATGGAAAAACCCTAAGACTCTACCAAAACCTCTTAGAGCTGATTAACAATTTTAGTAATGTTCCAGGATATAAAAGCAACATCAAAAAATCAGTAGTGTTTTTAAATTCAATAACAAACTAGCAGAAAAAGGAATCAAGAAGGCAAGCCCATTTACAATAGTTGCCAAAACATAAAAAATAAAAAATACTTAGGAATCAATTTAACCTAGGAGATGAAAGATCTCTACAATGAGAACTACAAAACATTATTGAAAGAAATTAAAGAGGACACAAAATATTGGAAAGACATACCATGCTCTCAGATTGGAAGAATTAACATTGTGAAAATGTCTATTCTACCCAAAGCAGTCTACACATTCAATGCAATTCCCATCAAAATACCAATGACATTCTTCACAGAAATAGAAAAAACAATCCTAAAATTCATATGGAACAACAAAAGACCCTGAATAGCCAAAGCAATCCTGAGCAAAAAAAATAAAGCTAGAGGCATAACACTTCCTGATTTCAAATTATATTACAAAGCTATCAGAACCAAAACAGCATGGTACTGGCATAAAATCAGACACTTGGATCAATGGAGCAGAATAAAAAACCTGGGAATCAACCCACATACTTACAGGCAACTGATCTTTGACAAAGGTGATTAGAACATCCATTGGGGAAAAGACTGCCTGTTCAATAAATGGTGCTGGGAAAATTGGACATCCATATGCAGAAGAACAAAACTGTACATGTACCTCTCACTGTACACCAAAATCAACTCAAAATGGATTAAAGACCTAAATATAAGATCCCAAACCATAAAATTACTAAAAGAAAACATAGGGGAAACACTCCAAGAAGTAAGACTGGGCAAAGACTTTATGAATAAGACCCCAAAAACACAAGCAACAAAAGAAAAAAATAAACAAATGTGATTGTATCAAATCAAAAAGCTCCTGCACAGCAAAGGAAACAATCAACAGAGCAGAAAGACAACCTATGGAATGGCAGAAAACATTTGCAAACTCTATATCTGACAAGGGATTAATATCCAGAATATATAAGGAACTCTAACGAATATACAGTAAGAAAACAAATAATTCAATTAAAAAGTTGGCAAAGGGGATGAAGGGGCATTTTTCAAAGGAAAACATACAAATGGCCAACAGGTGCATGAAAGAACGCTCAGCATCGCTCATCATCAGGGAAATGCAAGTCAAAACCACATGGAGATGTCATCTCACCCCAGTTAGACTGGCCCTTATTAAAAAAACCTAGAATAACAAATGCTGGCGAGGATGTGGGGAAAGGGGAACTTTTCTACACTGTTTGTGGGACTATAAATTAATACAGGCATTACGGAAAATAGTATGGAGATTTCTCAAACAACTACAACTACGATTGCTGGATCATAGAACTACCATGTGATCCAGCAATCTCACTACTGGGTATATACCCAAAGGAATGGAAATCACCATGTTGAAGGGATACCTGCACTCCCATGTTCACTGCAGCTCTATTTACAATAGCCAAGATATGGAACCAACCTAAATGTCCATCAATGAATGACTGGATAAGGAAAACGTGGTGTATATACACAATGGAATACTACTCAGCTATAAAAAAAAAGGAAATTCTGCCATTTGCAACAACATAGGTGAACCTTGAGAAAATATTCTTAAGTGAAATAAGCCAGACATGAAAAGAAAAATACCACATGTTCTCACTCATAACTGGGTGCTAGGAAGGAAGGAAGGAAGGAAGGAAGGAAGGAAGAAGACTACAACAATATGCTGAACTTTCAGAAGGAGAGAACAAAGCTAAGGATACTAGAAACGGGGGTGGAGGGAGGAAGGGGGTTGGGGGTGATAGGTCGGGTGGAGGGCATGGGGAAAGATTATGATTTGTAATGATGAATATGCTAATACTAATAATAAGAGTTAGTTTACAAAAGTATATGTGCATATATCAAACTAAAACATATAGTAAATGCTGGTATACCAAGACTATGGGTCTGGTGTCAAGAACTCATGGCCGGCCCGGTGGCGCACTGGATAGTGCGCCACTTGGGAAGTGTGGCGGCGCTCCCGCCCGAGGGTTCGGATCCCACATGCAGACCGGTTCCCGCTCACTGGCTGAGCGAGGCGCGGGAGCAACACCGAGGGTTGCGATCCCGTTGCCGGTCCCGGTCCGGTGCGGGGGTGACACTGAGGGTTGCGATCCGTTGCCGGACACAGAAAAAGACAAAAAAAAAGAACTCCTCACCAGAGCATTTACTGGTGACCCTGAAACCTGCGTGGACATGGTGGGGAATTGAGAGCATATCTGCATACAGGCACACACACGTTAGGTGAGGTGCGGAGAAGATGAACTTTTCGGGCTTATCAGGTACATCTTTACCCCTCTCTGTCTTCCACTGGTCCATGGTCACTTGTGCCTCACGGGAGCTGATATGCTACCTGTTCCTGACCTCTGCCTGTGGTTATTCAGAATTTAGGCTGAGAACAGAGTTTCCTGCCTTGACTAATGTTCATCATTTTCTGCAGCTCTAGTCATTTCTATTCCCATTTGCTACTGCGCTAGTTGGTGCAAAACCAGAAGTCAAAAGATCCAAGTTAGGGGCCGGCCCGGTGGCGCACTGCTACAGTGCGCCGCTTGGGAGTGCGGTGGCGCTCCCGCCCAGGGTTCGGATCCCACATACAGACTGGTTCCCGCTCACTGGCTGAGCGAGGTGCGGGAGCAACACCGAGGGTTGCGATCCCGTTGCCGGTCCCGGTCCGGTGCGGGGGTGACACTGAGGGTTGCGATCCGTTGCCGGACACAGAAAAAGACAAAAAAAAAGAACTCCTCACCAGAGCATTTACTGGTGACCCTGAAACCTGCGTGGACATGGTGGGGAATTGAGAGCATATCTGCATACAGGCACACACACGTTAGGTGAGGTGCGGAGAAGATGAACTTTTCGGGCTTATCAGGTACATCTTTACCCCTCTCTGTCTTCCACTGGTCCATGGTCACTTGTGCCTCACGGGAGCTGATATGCTACCTGTTCCTGACCTCTGCCTGTGGTTATTCAGAATTTAGGCTGAGAACAGAGTTTCCTGCCTTGACTAATGTTCATCATTTTCTGCAGCTCTAGTCATTTCTATTCCCATTTGCTACTGCGCTAGTTGGTGCAAAACCAGAAGTCAAAAGATCCAAGTTAGGGGCCGGCCCGGTGGCGCACTGCTACAGTGCGCCGCTTGGGAGTGCGGTGGCGCTCC
>NW_007728364.1:251785-252603 GCF_000696425.1 Galeopterus variegatus
GTTGCCGGACACGAAAAAAGACAAAAAGGAAAAAAAAAAATCCAAGTTAGTGTACATGCAAATCTGTAAAATTTCTGTGCAAATGTCTGTGAATGCCTGTTCCAGCAGTAACAAGGTGGAGTTTCTAACTCTTTTTGTTTTATGCTGCAGGGAGAGATGCTGGGCTGGAGATGACTTAAAGATGTTTCAGTTACAAACCCTTTCCTCTCTGTTGTTTTCCTCTTTATCCTGCTCCCTTTTCTATGGTTTTTCTGTCTCTCCCATTGTTGACTGGTCCCCTGACTGCAGCACCTACAGTTATAAACTGCCTCTTTAGCAACAAAAAGCCTCTGAACTGGGGCTTTGCCATTTGAGTATTTTTGTTCTTTCTCTGGTGTGGGTTACATCAGCACATTCTAAGGCCTGGGGTAGAAAGGAGCCAAGTGAAGGTACTGATGAAATGCACCCAGCACACACCCTGATGTAACTGGTCAGTCCTTCTCAGAGTCTGTGGAGGGATGGTTGGGATCACGCTGTGATGCTGCCCACAAGCAAGTCCCCGGGGCTCATCCTGTTTCACCATGAAGTGGCCATGCTGAGTGATGAGACACCTGGCAGGTGTCACAGTCATGCTTGCCCTGTTCAGGACACCTTTTCAGCCTGACCACTTGCTTGAAGTTGATGACAAATCAGATAGAGTCATGTTCACACTTTCTCTGAACAGAACCAAATTCCATATTTATTGCTAGAAGTGAGAATGCATTGGAAATCTCTGTGTAGCAAGCAACGGTACTTCTTATCTAGCCTGATGAAACCCTGAGCACTTGGTGGGGAATCAA
>NW_007728364.1:253343-255396 GCF_000696425.1 Galeopterus variegatus
AGCAAGCAACGGTACTTCTTATCTAGCCTGATGAAACCCTGAGCACTTGGTGGGGAATCAACGATCACACGTTGTACTTGAGATACATCTGACCCATCCTTAAGTATAGCCTTCTTTGAGATTGATTTTGGGTCTTGCTAAAATATTTATTTGCAAATTTGCTTTATTATCTATTTATTGAAAGTAAAGGGAAGTTTATTTTTTACAAACAAGTGTTAATCATGTTGGATAATTTTTTTCTTTACAGGAAGGCATCAAATAAAAGCAAAATTGATCTGCCATTCATAACAACACGGATGAGCTTGGAGAAAAATATGTTAAGTGAAACAAGCCAGGCACAGAAAGAGAAATGCCGCACGTCTTCACTCATAAGTGGGAGCTAAGAAAGGAAGAAAGGAAGAAAGAAAGAAGGAAGAAAGAAAGACAGCCCACAATAATACTTTAAACTTTCAGAAGAAAACAGACCTATGGCTACTAGAGGTGGGAAAGGGGGAGGGGGAAGTGGGTTGGGGAGAAATTTGTGTAAGAGATACAAAGAATAATTATGATTTGTAATGATGAACATGCAAATAATATTGATTTGATCGTCACATATTGTACACAAATACTAATAGTCAACTCTGTACCCCAAAATATGTATAATCAATTATGTTTCAATTGAAAAATAAATTTTAAAAAATGAAAGCAAAATTTAGAAGGTCTGTGTCCGTGTTTGTGCATATATAACAGGATCAAATCTGTCTAAAAGATCATGTTGATGTGATTCTCCATAGCCAGCCTCTATTACCTATTCTTCAAGGTGAATCTGGAAATGCTGTGTAATAATAAACTGTTGCAATAGTCAGGTATTTCAAAAGGCCTCTGTATGTATTCAGTTAAGACCATTCTTTTTTCCCTGTATAAACCCCTTAGTAAGGAAAAGAAGCCACAAAACAATGCTCATTTTGAAACAGCACTTTTATTTCAAAAGGCCTCTGTATGTATTCAGTTAAGACCATTCTTTTTTCCTTGTATAAACCCCTTAGTAAGGAAAAGAAGCCACAAAACAATGCTCATTTTGAAACAGCACTTAGTTTGTGTTAAAGCCATTATCTGTAATTGGAGAAAACTTGGTGGTACACATTTAACAGTTAAGACCCTTTATTAGCAAAGGATGCTTATGTAGTCCTGGGACTCAGGAAACTCACAAGGAAAGGTCCAATTCCCATATCAAATTGCTTGCCAACCCTTGCTAAGTCTTGGCAGGCTTCCCCCTCCGTCCTGACCCAGTCTGACCTCTGGAGCCTGTGAGTGCTGGCACCCTCCGAGAACTGGTTGGTATGAATGGCCAGCGACTAGTGCCATCTGAGACTCTAATCAACTTGATACCAAAGGTCAATCTTTTTTATATCTAATGTGTTATTTGCTGCAGGTGCTTTCTAGCAGGCGCCTTTTCCTATAACACTTTTTGGTTCATATTTTCAGGTAGGTCCCACAGACCTCTTAAAATAATTTCTGAGCTCTTTTGGGGGGGGCAGGGGCAGTGACCTTTTTCACATAGACCTTGTCATTCCTCGGTCTTGAAAAGATCACATTCATGGAATTTTCTAGTTTGAGATATTAACATGTCCCATTTTTCTTGAATGTTTGGAAACATTTAAATAAGAGACAGGAGTGCTTTTTAGACTTTCATTCCCACTGAGCACAGGGGAAATGTGGGAGTGATAGAATCTCACAGATAGCTCCCAATTTTCCAAATTCCTCAGGAGGAGGCCACTGCGAATTTTATCGGTACAACCTGTCTTGCTCCAACCCATTCGAGATGATCAAAATGCTCATCCAGAAAAGCAGAGAGTCAACTTGGGCAATTCCCCCGACGATAAAATAAGAACATTTTCTTCTCCTATTTCCATTTTCTTCCCTACAGCCTTCTCCTACCTTTGGAGTTTGGGTCTGATCTGTGTCAGATGCCCTTCTGGCCTTTAAGGCAATTTTAGGAGCTAACATTGTCCACGGAGATTAAGGCAGGAAATGGTAGCAAACAGGGATTGCCAAAAGCCGCTCCCCGTCTCTC
>NW_007728364.1:255676-268302 GCF_000696425.1 Galeopterus variegatus
ACGGAGATTAAGGCAGGAAATGGTAGCAAACAGGGATTGCCAAAAGCCGCTCCCCGTCTCTCTGCAGAAAATTGGAAAACTTCAATAAAGAGGAACTATTGGGAAAAAAAAAAGGAACTATTTTAGTAAGTGATTTTCATCTAAAGTGTTGTCCCATAATACTTTTGTCCTGCCACGAAGGAAGCATGGAGTATAAGTCCTTTCTAGAATGTGCTAGAAAGATGTCCAAACACACCCAAGTGGAGGTTGATAGCGTGTCTTAGGACTGGTGACCCTGGGTCTGATCCCTTGTCTGCCAGTTCTGGTCATTGAGTGATCCAGGGCAAGTCTCTAGGCCTCTTCACACTTCAGTATTTAGTGTCTTTAAAATGTGACTGTCATCTTCTCATAGTGTGGCTGTGAAGACTCAATGAGGGAATCACGTATAAAGTTCTTAGCACAGGGAAAATGCTTGGAAATAATCAATGAATGTTAGGCATTAAAATGATCGTAGTATTGTTCCTATGAAGATGGAATCAAGTTAAAATAGCTATTACAGGGGAGATATGAAGGAGGAAGAGGGTGGAGTGCGTGCAGATGTGTATGTGCGTGTGCGTGTGTATGCACGCTTGTGTAGGTGGCGTTCAGTCATGCTTCCTTGATGGCAATGAGACAATAAAATGCTGCCATAGCACTATGACGAGTGTCCAGAATACCCCAGAGTGTCAAATGCAGGATCAGTTATTTGGAGGCAAATGAAACGACAAGGGTGAATGTATACAGGGAATTGGTCAGCTCTGAGGGTCTGGAAGCCAACTGCCAATTACTGTTCGTTCCGATTTTGCACCGTCAGGGGGCCTCATAGCCTCTGCTAGCTGTTGTAGCCACGTTCCTCCAGGTACTGACCAGCTGTGTGTGGCCTGCTGCCTTATTTCCTACATGCTAGGGATGGCTTTGACCCTTAGCAACGTTCTCGGAGAGCTGGATTTCCAAGGAGGACCTCAGAGCTGGAAAGAGCTCTGGATCTTACAGAGTGGCTTTTCTTCAATGGCACGGAGCAAAGGGAGCCCAGGATGGGCAGGGAGAGGTGGCGCTAGGAGTGGTACACCACCTGGAAATCTGAGAGCTGGGGTTGCAGCTTGTCAGGAACACAGAGAAGGCTTAGGAGCAGGAAAAGGCTTGGAGAAGGGGAGGGCCAGGGAGAAAACAAGCATATTAGATTATGTAGGAGGAAGCTTCAGGCCACATGCAACAGGCCTCATGAGCTGCAGTGAGGAAGCACAAAGACTCTGCAGTTTCTTTTTTTTTTCCTTTTTGTCTTTTTTACTGACCGGCAACGGGATCGCAACCCTCGGTGTTGCGCCCGCACCGTGCTCAGCCAGTGAGCGGGAACCGGTCTCCACATGGGATCCGAACCCTCGGCGGCACACCGCGCTCCCAAGTGGCGCACTCTCCAGTGCGCCACCTGGCTGGCCCGACTCTGCAGTTTCAAAGCTACCTTCTAGCTGAATGGTAGGCTACTTACTGAACCTCACCATGCCTCACCTTCCTCCTTTGCACAGTGAGGACAGAATAGTGTCTTGCTCATTGGGTCGCTGAGAGAGCTAATCCGTGTAAAAATGGCTTAGCACTGTATGTGGCATATCTCTTATAAATGTCAACTGTTAAATTTTTTACAGGAATGGGTCTAGGATTATCTTTGTGTGTTTCTATCACCTTGATTATGGGACCATTTCTTCTATGGGTCTCTTCCATTTGCCCCACTCTTTCCTTCTGTTCAAGAATCTTCAAAATCCTTACAAAAGGCATTTGTTACATTCTTAATTGCACGTGGCTCTCTGTTTAATGCAGTGTAACTACCCAGCTTCCCTTCTGAAAGTGAAAGTGGTTCTCTGAACCTGTCTTGGAAAATATGTGCCCGCTTGTTGGGTCCCCTGTTCTGGGCCAGTAGGTGCTGGACAGGAACAGGGGTGCTTTCTGTCGGGTGTAAGTCAATAATAGTAGGTGTCAGAAAGCTGTTGACAACTGGCTAAAGAGAACTTTGGGGCACAGATAATTGTAGTCCAGTTCAATATTTCAGAGAATGACAAAAGAATAAAGTCTAGACTAAGTTCAGTCAGATTTTAAAAATTGTAACTCTATTCCAGGCTAGTCATCTCTAGGCATTTTCTAAAGTTGTCCAGCTGCAGGTACTGCAAAGGGAGAATGTATAGGAAGATCTTAAATTGTAAATTTATAGAAATGAGAACAGTTCACCTATTTCTTTTGGAAGATTATTGATGTTAGCACTCACAGGTTTAATGGTTAATTTCAGCAAATGAATGTTAAGAAAAGAGTCTTTCATAAGCTTACATAAAGCCAAAGAAAATCAATGGAGTCTAGGAGCAAAGGAGCTCTGAATAACTGTTTTTTTTTTTTTAAGGAGAAAAAAATAGAACACGAGAAAATACTTTCTTTGAGTCTAGTGAAAACAGAGCAGATAAAGAAAACAAGTTCATGTAAGAAAAAGATAAAATAAAAATGAATTCTTTGGGGAAAAAAAGCAACAAAAAACCCTCCAAAACAAAAAAACAAACAAACAAAAAAGAAAATTGGGGCAGATTCCCAAGTAGCACACACTGTGGGCACAAAGACTTGGAAGAGTAAGGTCAAAACAGCAAAAGCGGTTTATAGGGTGCCACTTGCAGAAGACGTGAAGAAACGAGAGAGCAAAGCAAAATGTTACCTCTGCTCTTTATTAGTCAAGGATGAGGAACTGATAATCATGTCATAAAAAGAACAGATGTTTGTTGCCTCTTTAAAAAACATCCATACTTCAGAAAAGAACAGGAAATAGGACAGAAGACATAAATCTGGAGGGTGGAGCATGATGTTTTAAGTGGGTTAAGGGTATTACACTCAGAAGACTTGGTGTTCCTGCCTTTCAGGGTATGAAGATGGAGTAGCCAATGTCATTTCTAGTGTGATTTTGTACAATCGGGGAAGAACTCCAACATCGTAAAGAGCCGTGACACCCATATACACCCCTATGAATAAGTACACACACATACACACACACACACACACATGCACACAAAGATTTAGGCAACAAACTCTAAGGAAAAGCAAATAAATAATTAAATAAGTTTGAATAAACCAGCAAGCATCGTAAGCAAAATACAGTGCAGGTAAAATCCCTCGTACTTAAAGTGGGCATCTCCATCTGCCTAAGATGGTTTCTTGCTCTGGGGAGGGACTGGTCTCAGGGTCGAGTGGACTGACGGGGTACGATACTTTGGCTTTCAGAGATACCCTGTGGCTGTCCAACATGATGCTCAGGGCGCTAAGCAATATGGCCAGACCCCCTGCCTTGTGTGCTCGCCCTTCACTCTGGACCGAGCCCCTTTCCAGGCATCGTGGGTGCTCCATGTATGATTTGCTGTTGCTTTTTACTGTTTAATTTTATAGCAGGATGTATTTGAAGAGAAATGAATGTCATGCATTGTACGATGATTTAGCTCTGTTACAAAAGACATTGGAATGTATGATGAGATTTGAAAGAATTTTGATTCGACAATAATATTTTTATTGACTCTCAATAGTAGCCTAAAAACCATCTAGTAGTTTTTGCAGGCTCGAAATAAAGTAGGGCTTTAAAAAACCCTATTGTTTTTTATATGTATTTTCACTTTAAAAAAACAAAGGAAAGCTAACCATTAATGAATACATAAAAATTTTTCCTGTTTCTTTTTTGTACTTTTGATCAACATTTTATCCAATTTTCTAAGGGAGAAATTCTGCTAATATGGTTCTCACCCACTTATTTGTGAAAATTCTCAAAACCTTCCATTGTTTTAAAGTGGCTCCTGGAGAATGTCAGAGATATTCAGGATAGGATAGAGCTCTGGTGGTGAAGTGTTTTAGAACTGGGCAGACATGGGCTTAAATTTCCCTTCTCCTAATTACCGGGTGGCCTGGGGTCATGTTTTTGTGAGCCAATACATAGCCCATTGGGTTGTGGTGAGGATAACGGAGGATTTATGTACAGTGCTGAGCTCAGTTCCTGGCACAGAGTTGTAGCTCGTGGGCATCAGCCCAGCTTCCCCTACCTTCCAGATAAGAGAAATGAGGCACACAATTCAATTACTTGTTCCCGGTCCCAGAGCTACGGCCAGGACAGAACCCCGGGCCCAAGGTTCCATTTACCCATCACAGCGCTGCTTCACTTTCAGCCACATGCTGTGGCTGGTGTTTTTAAATAAACTTTATCTTTATTTTAAATTTCTGTGACTTCCTTCTTGGGACTGCAAAGTTTCTGCAAAACATATCAATGGTGTGAATGGGATTGGGGAATTGAGAGAGATGAACTCCCCAGAAACCAAAATCTAGAGCAGGACCCACCTCTAGGCATGGACTGCTGAGTCCTCAGCGCCCCGCTGTGCTGTTTCTGCACGTGAGTCCTGTGAGTCACACTCCAGGCTCATCTCTGGTTTCTGGCTTGTCTTGACAAGGCCTGTAGCGTCTCTCATCACCTTTCATAAAGGCTCTGTCGAGTCTCCCCTCAGCCTCGGCTACCTCTTTCAGCACCTCTATGCTGTGTGGGCTCCAGCCTTATGGAATAAGGTGTGTTTTTACCAAAGTCTACTTCATGGAATACACTTTAAAGACATGCTAATAAGTAGTATGTGCAAAGAAGTTTTCTGTGTTCAAGTAGATTTGGAGAAAGCTGGGTTAAATAGTGAAAAGAATTCTTTACTGTGGGTCTTTTCAGAGTTTTGAAAATGTCTGTTTGCTTTGTGAATATCTAAGAGGGAAACAGAATACGCACTGTTTCCCGAACTTAAGAAGCCATTGAACTTTTCTTTCACAGAACACCTTGGGGCTTATGTTCCCTGGAACACTCTTTGGGAAATGCTGACCCACCAGGTCTTTTTGATTATCCTAGACTCTATACTTCTTTGCTTCTGTCTAGGATTTTTATTTCTTTTGAGACAATTAGGAATTTATTCTTGAACAAGTTGGAGTGGATGGGGCTAAATAAAGAATTTTCTCTTCAAGAGAATCTATCCATTACCCTACTGCGTCAGTCTACATATTATATTCAAGAAACCAGGCCAACGACTGAGCAAAGTCGATGTACTCTTCATTTTTGAAAAAGGCTGGAGGCCTTTCCTTGATGTACAACATGACTACAGGGCTCGATAACTCATTCATTTATGCAACAAATAGTTTCTGAGTTTCTGCCATATGCAGGAGAATAACATGCACTTTTGTTTTCTCAGAAAGTGTGGGACCCCCTTTAAGGTGAGACCATGTTGTAGCCCCAGTACTGCACACAGTGGTGCTTACTACATACTTGTGGAATTGAAATGAGTACTGAGCAGACGCCAGGCTCTACGCTGAGATCTGGCTCATCTCTTTCTGATTTTCTGCAGAAGGCCAGGAAGAAAGGTAGAATGAGGTGGGAAGAGCATGGGCTGCTCACAGAGTAACAGACACATACTTGCACCACATCTAACAAACCAGAAAAACAANGGAAACACAGAGCCACAAGATGGGAAGGGGAGCCTGGATCCTTGAATCACTACTTGGAGGAGGGCTGCCTCTTATCAGGAAATTCATTTCAGATTCTATGTGTGAAAGAAATAAACTTCTATCCTGCTTGAGTCTTACAGAGTTTTGGGCTTGTTTGTTACAGTAGTCAGTGTTACCTTAATTACTGTAGTGCCTGAGAAGCCTTAAGAAAAATGTCAAGCAGCACTACGTAAGCAGTGGAAAGACGATGCACTTTGGAGCCTGACAAAACTGTTGGAGTCATGGCTCTGGTATTTATTGCGGCGTGACTGCTGAGTCTCGGGTGGGACAGTGTCAATGCAGACAACCAGAAAGGCCTGAGCTACGTAGTCTATACGTACTTTGGGCTTGTGGGAGAATATTCCCTTCTTAATGGACTCATTCTCTTGGGAAGGTGGTGTGAACAGGATAAGAAGTGATTAGGGGATTATTTTATTTTTCTGATTTTTTAAAAAATTTAATTTTTATTGTATATTGACAAATTATAGTTGTGTATATTTATGGAGTACAAAGTGGTGTTATGATGTTTGAATACAATGTGGAATGATTAAATTAAGCTAATTAACATATCTACCACCATCACCCTTTTCCTACTTCATTAGTAACCTAGCTAAAGGTTCTAGTTTGCTAAGGGGCCCAGTGAAAGTCATTCGTATGAGATATCAGAGTAGTTGAAGCCGGCCTCACATCAGTTGTTAAATGTGCCAGAAGTCATATTTGCAATTACTGTTGAATGAAAGCATCGCTTGTTTACTGCCCTGGAAAAAGAGGTGAAATCTATTTTAGTAGAGAAAGGGAGGGTTTCGGCAGCCACAGTTTGCATGTGAACTGATCTGCTTGCAGCTGCAGAACTATGATCTGAATATTACAGACCTAGACCAAAGGAAGTAAAATTTCTACCTGCAGACACGGCCCCACCCTCCCTGGGGATGCCTGTTTAGGAGACATTTTTGGCTTCTTCCTTTACTAACACTCAAGGGTGAGTGGTTCTGGCTGGGGTAGCAGGTGTGAAATACTTTCTCTTTTCAAGTCCTTGGGCATTTTCTTCTCTAGGGAGTTACTTCGGCTGTGATGTATCCAGAGGTCTCAATTAAGTGGCCCGGCTGGGGAAGGGAGAGCTGAATAGTGGGGAACCCACTTTCTCTGTTGAGAAGAACTCAGCCAACTTTGACTACTGACATTTCCAAATTTCAGACTCTACCTTGAGTAAATAGTGACTTACAGAGACTGGTTAAATAGCTGAATGTCATGAAAAGTATCCACCAGTAGAAAGACCATGAATTTATTTGAATGTCTTTTTGAATATTTAAATTATTTCCTGCTTGTAGGGCCTGTCTTGAGACTAAGGCAGACTCATAAGGAAATACCTACATGGTCTCGGGACTGGGTTATCCAGCAACTATTTTANTCGTATGAGATATCAGAGTAGTTGAAGCCGGCCTCACATCAGTTGTTAAATGTGCCAGAAGTCATATTTGCAATTACTGTTGAATGAAAGCATCGCTTGTTTACTGCCCTGGAAAAAGAGGTGAAATCTATTTTAGTAGAGAAAGGGAGGGTAGGAAGAAAGGTAGAATGAGGTGGGAAGAGCATGGGCTGCTCACAGAGTAACAGACACATACTTGCACCACATCTAACAAACCAGAAAAACAACGTCAATGTTTTCCTGCCTCAAGCACCTCACTTTTACTTGCCCAAAATTTATTTGAGAACACAGACGTTTAGTTAATTCTTCAGGGTGTTCAGAGCTTCAGTTTCTAACACTTCCATGTGCTCCCGGACATTTGAACACAGCCGATGAGCAGGCCGGGGGGGCTCAGGCCCGGAGGGGGCACCGTTTGCTCCTGCTTAATCACTGCCCAGCTCTTGCATGGGGAAGAATGCTGGGGGCACTGCCACTGTCATCAGGGGACCTTCTTCCTTCTTTTGCTGTTGAAAAGGACCTGGAGAGAGAAGTCATCATTGGTTGAAAAGCTGTGCGCAGATGCAGATGGCCTGGCAGATACTTAGGGTAGCGGTGCACTTTGCTGCCGGTAGCATTAAAGAACTACAGCATAGGGTTCAGGGGTGCACAACTCACCTGGTAAAACAAGGTCTACCTAAGTGGGAAGGAACTTTTCAAGGTCAGTCCTAGCTTCTTATCAATGGTGTAATACTGAGGGGAGCCTGGCCATTTCATATCACCCATTGTTATTTATCTGGAATAACAAAAGACCACGAATAGCCAAAGCAACGCTGAGCAAAAAAAATAAAGCTGGAGGTATTACTCTACCTGACTTTAAACTATACTACAAAGCTATAATAACCAAAACAGCATGGTATTGGTATAATAACAGAGACTCTGATCAATGGAATAGAATAGAGCACCCTGAAATCAACCCACGCACTTACTGCCATTTGATCTTCGACAAAGGCATTAAGTCTATTCACTGGGGTCGGGACTCCCTCTTCAGCAAAGGGTGCTGGGATAACTGGTTATCCATTTGCAGGAGATTGAAACTAGACCCACATCTCTCACCATTTACTAAAATCAACTCAAAATGGATTAAGGATTTAAATATACACCCTGAAACAATAAAACTTATTAAAGAAAATATAGGAGAAACCCTTCAGCAAATAGGGCTGGGCACAGACTTCATGAATATGACCCCAAAAGCATGGGCAACCAAAGGAAAAATAAACAAATGGGACTATATCAAACTGAAAAGTTTCTGCACAGCAAAAGAAACAATTAACAGAGCTAAAAGACAGCCAACAGAGTGGGAGAAAATATTTGCAAAATACATGTCTGACAAAGGACTAATATCCAGAATATATAAAGAACTCAAACAACTTTACAAGAAAAAAACAAGCAACCCAATTAAAAAATGGGCAAAAGAGCTAAGTAAGCATTTCTCTAAAGAAGATATGCAAATGGCCAACAGTCATATGAAAAAATGCTCAACATCACTCAGCATCCGGGAAATGCAAATCAAAACCACACTGAGATACCATCTCACCCCAGTTAGGATGGCAAAAATCCAAAAGATGCTGAAAGATAAATGCTGGCGTGGTTGCGGAGAAAAAGGAACTCTCTTACATTGTTGGTGGGAATGCATAATGGTGCAACCCCTATGGAAAATGGTTTGGAGGTTCCTCAAACAGTTGCAGATAGATCTACCATATGACCCAGCTATCCCACTGCTGGGAATATATCCAAAGGAATGGAAATCATCAAGTCGAAGGTACACTTGTTTCCCAATGTTCATTGCAGCACTCTTCACAATAGCCAAGAGCTGGAATCAGCCCAAATGTCCATCATCGGATGAGTGGATACGGAAAATGTGGTATATCTACACAATGGAATACTACTCAGCTATAAAAATGAATGAAATACTCCCATTTGCAACAACATGGATGGACCTTGAAAGAATAATATTAAGTGAAACGAGTCCAGCAACTATTTTAAGTGCTGACTTTGCTTTGCCTGTACAGGCACAATCAGAAGACAGAACCCTCTTCATTTAGGTTTCCATGTGCCTTTGACTTTGTAAAGCTAGAGCTGAAATACAGTTCAACCAACCCACTTGTATCAACTTTAACAGTAAGCAGAGAAGGACCGAAATGTAAAGTTATTTTAATGATGTTAAAGAAAAATGAAAACACTTTTATTTAGAGACAGCTGTCTATTGGCATAATGTGGAGGTGTTTTGTATAGTCTGTCTGGAATTTTCCAAGAACTCAGGTTATCTAGGTGAATGGTAAAATTGCATAGCTTGGCAGAATGCTGCTGGGTAAGATTGTCTTATTCCTTTTGTATGGAAATGAATTGTTTACTCAAGAGAGGGGCTGTGACTAGTGCTGCGTTTTCCATTCAGCTTTCTCGGGTCTTCAGATGTTGGGGCAAAACTGCTCTTCGGCAGTTCAGGAATCTAGGACTTAGAAATGTAGATAATATGGGGATTCTGACCAATAATTTACATTATCAGCACCCAAAAACCTAAGGAGTGTATGTTGTTGTTGCCCTGGTGCACTAAAGATGTCATCTGTCACAAAAAGTCATGACAGCCTGCGGAGTGTGTACAAGGTCAGCCTTAAGTGGAAGAGAATGGGGAGAGGTGGCCAGGAATCCTCATGCGCAGCTCACTTCTAGCCTAGGCTTCCCTCCTCCCAAAGACCAAGAGAATGTGCCAGTGAATCTTTTCCTTACCCAGTCACCGTGTGTGTATGCATTCACACATGTGCACGTGTGCATGCATGTAACAATGTATGGCCAGTCTCAGGTATTAAGGGAGTGGTACAATGGCAAGCCCAAGTTCAGTGGTTTGGGCCTTGACTGCAATGTGCCAGTGAATCTTTTCCTTACCCAGTCACCGTGTGTGTATGCATTCACACATGTGCATGTGTGCATGCATGTAACAATGTATGGCCAGTCTCAGGTATTAAGGGAGTGGTACAATGGCAAGCCCAAGTTCAGTGGTTTGGGCCTTGACTGTTTCAGCCAGCCCTTGCCATCACTGGCTGTGTTGATGCCATCTCTCTCTCTCTCTTACACACAGACTCACACACACACACACGAAGAACGGCTGCTCACTAAGGGGAAGTGAAGCAGGTTATGACATACTGTGACACCCTCACCCGCACCCTGACAGCAGGCTCTGGCTGGCTATTTTTTCTGAGGATAGCATGCTATTGCAGGGAGCAACGTACAAGAACTGGACCATCTTTAGTGGGCTTCAAGAATTCCATAATAAGTAGCATGCTGTCATCTCAGAATGCCAGACTGACTTTACAGAGCCCAGGCCTGAGCTTCCTGGGCCAGTATTTGTGGTCTGTGTCCTCAGAGAGCCCTGGCACCTGCAGCTGTTCTCAGCTCTGAGACAGGCCTGGAATGGGCTTCCTGAGCCTTGTCTCTCCTTCTCTGCTGTCTGCTGGGGCTGAAGAACAGAACTGCTTCTGGCCATCTGTTTTCCTTCAGGCCAAGGGCTTCTGGGCCAGGTCCTTTCCAAGCTTGTGTAACCGAGCGGAAATCCCTAGGGAGCATCTAAACTTAAACTTCTGCCACGCAGGGAAGGAACCTGCCATGCCACGAATTCCTCATCTGCAGCCAACTTGACATTTTTCACAGTGAACAGTGTGTTCTGTAGCCTCATGACATGCTTAATTTGTGTTGTATTTTGAATATTCTTGAAAATGTCCATCTAACGAGAGGAAAACAGTATGTGTCTAAGCAGAGCCTTGCCTCCATGTGCAAATCTTTCGCTGGCAGAAGTTGCATTAATGCTAATGAATCTGAATGCTAAAACCCTGTTCTGCAGTGGGGGGATGGTCTCCCCTGTGCTGAAACACATTTTCTTTTCATTAGCCCCACCATCTTCATTAATACTAACAGTAATAAAGAGAAGTAGGCAGACAGGCTTCTGGTAGAACCCAGAATTAATGGGGAGGAGGAAGACGAATGGTTGAGGAGTTAAGATTCACTTTGACAGAGAATAAACTGTTTTCTTCAGAGACTGTCATAAGAGTTATTTTGTTCTGAATGAGGTACAGTGCGAATCACTGTCATCCTGCAACTGTTACCACTAATGGGGAACTGCTCACAGTCAAAGCCCTGGTTCTGGAGAGAATCTTTCCTGGGATGGGTTTACAGCTGATGTGTGTATGTATGTGTGTGTTTATATTCACTCATCTACGTCAACAGCTTAATCAGGATTTATTCACCACGAGAAGGTTTGCTACGTGGGGATCCCTTGTTTAATGCATACCCATAAGCATTTTATAGTTTTAATGTCATAATGACTGTCTCACCCACCCTATGAAATATTTTAAAGGGAAACACAGTGTGGGAAGTGGGGGCAGAGTCAGGGAAACTTTTTTTTCATGGCAGAAGAGAAATTTTCATGCTGTGGGAAAGTCAATCAAAAGTGGTGAATGATGTATCTCCTACTGATTCCATTTCCCTTAGAAGTTTCTCTCATTTCTGAGCTTATTCAAGCATTGAATGTCACTATGTCAAATCCCCCTACTGTTCCCAGCGCTGTTTGTGACTCTGGAAGGGTTGAGACACCTGTATGTCGTCCCCAGGCAGTCAGACTGCAGGGGTGACACAGGGGCTGGGAGGCCCGGGAGAGCACACAGCTCCTTGAGAATTGCTGGTTTTCCTGTTTCTCCAAGCAATGACTGTGCCGGCGGGATGATGGCTGGTAGTAGGAGAGAATCACATGTGGCCCATCAGCCAGAGGCCATGCTGCTTGTACTTGGAGGATGGGACGTGTACCCAACACTCTCTGGGGCAGAGGAAGGGAGAGCACCTCCAGGGGAGCTTCTGTGGCTCACACCCACAAGGTGGGGAGAGCACCTCACTGTGCTCACACCCACAAGGTGCCTGGGGAGTCCTACACGCCCCCACCCTACAGGCCAGGAGAACCAGGCTGGGGTCCACGTGCTGACAACATAGCTGCACCATCAGTGGTGTGACACAGCCGGCAGAAATCCTAGTGTGCTCTTAGGAAGTGTGAACAGAGGATGCCATCTAGAATGGAGGGGACCCATCCACCAGGAGGGTCATGTCTGGAGAACTGAATTCAGTTCTGGGCACCACACTTGAAGAGCAAGACAGACACATCCAAGCACATTCAGAGGATGGTGTCCAGGGCAGGAGGGGATGTGAAACCACGTCACATCAGGAACTCCCAGAGGAACTGGGGCTGCTGGCCTGAAGAAGTGATTTGGGGGAAGGCGTGACTGCCTGCCAGAGCTGCCCTGGGGAAGAGGAATTAGAATCTTTTTGTGAGGCCCTAGAGGAGAGGTCTGAGACCCCTGGCAGAAACCCATTTTTGTTGCCTATCAGGATGGTCTTTTTAATAGTCACACATGTCTAAAGACTCTTCAGATCGTTGTTATTGGGGGGTAATCATACCAAATTCTGACGTGGCTGTTTTTGATGCTGTGGAAATTTTGATGCTGTGTATCGAGATGGCCATTTGGACACCATGGACATTTTTTTTTTCCTTTTTGTCTTTTTTCGTGACCGGCAACGGATCGCAACCCTCAGTGTCGTGCCCATACCGGACCAGGACCGGCAACGGGATTGCAACCCTCAGTGCCGTGCCCGC
>NW_007728364.1:269227-273125 GCF_000696425.1 Galeopterus variegatus
GTGGAGAACCCGCACTACGCCCATCTAAAGGGCGTGAGGTCTATTTGGTGGGGCCGACCCGTCGGTGGTAGAACCGCCGCACTCCCAAGCGGCGCACTGTAGCAGTGCGCCACTGGGCCGGCCCCACCATGGACATTTTAATAAGCCTTTCCTAAAAGAATCAAACCTTTTGGGCAACAGCAGAATGTAGCAAATGATTTCATTCCTTCCATTAAACTTTCTTCTCCTTTTTAATTAAGTGGGAGACAGATGCCTTCAGCCCGCTTCCCCACCCTTCCTTCAGCCCCCTCCCTTCCTGACCAGGCTCCGTCCCTGGGACCCACCCACTCTTTCCTTGTCCCTTTGATTAGTCTGAAGATGGGGTATGAGGATAGTAAAGGTGAATGACAGATCTCTGGGGTGGAGCTGGGGTTACAGCTGAAAATACAAGAAGGATTCCCATCTTCATTTGTATTTTTGAGTAGTTGGTGTTTCCTGCTGTCACCAGAAAGCCTCAATTATTATTTTATACTTTACATGTCAAGATGTCCATGTGTCAAAATGGCCTCATCAAAATGTTGTTCTTACAACTAGCCGGACACACATTAGTCAAGTATATTACACAAGGAACTCAAGCATCATAGAGGTGGTTGAACATGGTTACTTATAAGTATTCTATAATTCTAAAATTCTGTGCTCTAACTCAATAGTTCCCAGATGCAGGTCCTTGGACCATACTAGTCTATGACAAAGTTTTACCACCTGCATTAAAATATGAACAATGGATTTAGTTTTCTCTAAGGCTAAATTTATTCAATGTTAAAGATTTTGTTAATTCGGAGAGAAGGGTATTTAGTTTCTTTTTGTTGTTGTTAAAATCTTCTTTTTAAAATAATGGTGATAGTAGGTGGTATTTAAAAACATCAATGGACAAAATAAATATGCCTGTATTACTATGACTTTTTTTTCTTTTTCTGATATGTAAAATCCCAAAGTCTGGGAACCCTGATTTAAGGCACCTAATTTTTGGAACCTTATTTATCTGTGAAATGGGCACAGATCCACGTGGGTTCCACATTTTCATGGTTGTGAATTTCACATAGGCTAACGTAGGTCACTTTTCTTTATAGCCTAAAATGCCATATGCTTTGTGCGACACAAAGGTCTTGGACACTGAATGGACAGTAACATTAATATGGGTAAAATGAGATGTTCTGTGGATAGATGGAAGGATGCTGGAGCAGAAGTCATGTCCTCTTGCTCTATTTTTTACCTTGACTAGCATTTTCTTCTCAGCTTCCAGCAGCCCAAATGAATGGCAGCCTGGGAGCTCTGCTGTGCTCTTTCAGAATCAGTATGACAAAGCTTCTGTCAGGGCAGCCAGGGGAGGACAGGTGTGCCCAGAGAAGCCAACACATGAGTCTTTCTGTGGCTTCTGATGTGGGTGGGGTGGGGGGTAGACGTGGAGGGTGGGGAAGAGTCCCGAGGAGGGAGGAAGGGAGTGGTCTTGCCTGAGCCAACATAGGCGTGAACTCAGAGCATGTTTATTAGGGCTGAGTTTTCCAGCCAGGTGTGAGACCACACCCTACACCAATTAGATCATGAATTTCTGGTGATGTAAAGCTTTTCAGGAGATTCTCATATACAGCCAAGGTTGAAAACCACACTCTAAGTTCTGAAGGGAGAACTTTGAAAAGAACAACCAGGTGATGGCTCATTTGTGCTGATTTCTATCAAATGTAGCCAATTCCCTCCTTCAATTTCCAAAGAGTCCTTCCAGCTAGCAGAAGTTTGGGGTGGTGGTCACTCTAAGGCACCTGCTCGCTCCACTTGATCTGCATCTTTTGTCTTAATATCTCAACAACAGAAGTAATAAAGGTTAAGAGTTCAGCTTCTGAAGAAATTCTTGCTGTGTGCAAGGAAGCACATACAAGGATGTTCAGAGCAGCAGCGTTTCCAGTGGGGCGAAGGTGGAAACAACCCAATGTCCAGCATTAGGGCCGGGCACATCAGCGGTGGCACGAGATGAAGCCCGTGTAGCAGTTAATGTGAACAAATCAAACCCATGTCTCATCTTCATTCAAAATGTGATGGTGCATGAAAAAAGCAGGTTATGGAATGACACACTGAGAATGAAACAATTTATGTGAATATTTTGAAAACACAGTATAACACCATGTACTGTTTCTGGGTATAAGTAAGAGGTGAAGGACAGAAGAGCACACACCACATTCAGCTTAATGGTTGTCTTGGGGAAGGAGAGGAACGCAGCTGGACAGGTACAAAGAGAACATTTCAATGGTGTTTCAGCACCTTTACAAAAAATGACAGAAGCAATGTGACAATGACTACATAAACTCCAGGTTGTGGATACATGGATATTTATATCTTCTCTGTTCTTAATTGCAGTTTAAAATTATTTTGAAGTTCAAAAATTTAACTACCAGAAAAAAAAATTGCTTTCTAGAGTATGATCCCCTTAACATCAAATCCTGGTTCTGCCTCATGCTGTGTGGCTGACCCGTGTCCCCATCTGTGAAGTGAGGACAGCACTCTGCACAGTGCTTTGCCCATGATCATAAGCACACTGTACAGGTTAGCTATGATTATTCATGATATGATGATTAATGAGATGATAGAGACTGCTCCTATTCAGCCTTTGAAGCCCACTCAGATGTTACCTCTGTCAGGAGACCTTTCCTAACCATCCTGGCATGCTGCTCCTGTAATACCTTATCCTACTCTGCACTGCATCCTGTGCACTGTCATATGGTAATGACGATGACTAATATTTATGAACATTTACTACGAGACATGCATCATTCTAAGCATCTTGCAGTATTATCTCATTTAATTCTCACAACAGCTCTTGAGTTTAGCATCGTCGCTGTTCCCATTCTGCATTCTATTTTAGAATTACCTGTTGCTGTGCTTCCCCGAATAGGTGGTGAGTTTCTGGAGGCCAGGGATTGTGACTGATTAAACTTTGTATTTCAGTGCTTGGTAAAGTGACTGAAATAAAGAGGTCATTTAAGGAATTGCTAAGTGAATAAGGAAAGAATTTGTAAAGCAGGCAAAATAATCCCTTGGTCACTAGATGCCTACAACGTGAGCTGGCTGAAGGGGTCTTTTATGGGGTCTTTGGCTCTCCTTTGTTGTCCTGAGTGCCACAGTCAAGCTGGCCAACATCCCCTCTTAGGGACAAAGCTTATTAACTATTTTATAGTTGAAATGTGCAGCATGTGTTCCTTCCCAAAGCTTCTTGCCTGGCCAACTCTTATTGTCCTTTAGACCTCAGCTCAACGTTCCTTGTCCAGGATGGCTTTCCTGACCCTCCAAGAGGAAGAAGGCATCTGTCACAGATCTTTCCACCATCCTGTCTCTTCCCTGGCTCTCTGTGGGATCGCTGCTAACAGCCTGTCTCCCCTGAGAGCCTGCATGTTCCCCGAGGGTCTGTTCTGGCACTGGGTCTGTTCTGTTCTCTCTGTGTCCCAAGAGCCTAACGCAGGGCCTGGCCACTGCAGGTGCTCAACACATACTTGACCAATGAATGGAAGACAGGAGAGGCTGAGAGTGGGAAGGAGTGGGCTATTGAAATTCAATGCAATATTCAAATTCACAGCTGGTATGGCTAATGATTGTGGCTGTTGTTCTCAGGCCAATGTTCTGAGGGCTTGTGGCCTATCTCTATTTTGGAGCTTGGCATGACTGATCAGTGACTTTTCTAGAAGCAATCTTGATCAGCTGGCAGAATCTTCTGTGGCAGGCATCACTCCAAACCCTCTTCTCTGTTCGAGTGGTTGGCTGCTTGCACGTTGTGTGAGTCAGGACCACCTGGGGCATTTAAATACAGATACTACCCCTCCCCCCACACCTGTACACCTACACACCCTGAATCAGAATTTCTGGATGGAGCATC
>NW_007728364.1:273873-274238 GCF_000696425.1 Galeopterus variegatus
AAATGAGTCAGTTTTTGAAGGGCAAAGAAAACGGATTTTTTCTCCTAGCTAAGAAAGGTGGACTTTCTTCTCTCTCCTTTTCTTCTCATCCATCTGCATGTTCTCTCTTTCTCGTTGTCTCTGTTGAATTATTCTTACCAGAACCAGAAGGACTGGACAGTGTGATGGATAACCAGCCTGAACGTGGGCGAAGGTGAACTAGGGTCCCGGTTGTGTCCAGAGGCTGCCGGATGGACGGTGGCCTGGCAGTCCTGGGAAGGCAAACGGAGATTTGGGGCGTGTGTGGAACCTCTGGCCAGGGCTTCTATGAAATGCGGCCAACACCAGGCACTGGTACTAACTCACTGGGTTAATGACTGCATATC
>NW_007728364.1:274468-277637 GCF_000696425.1 Galeopterus variegatus
CTATGAAATGCGGCCAACACCAGGCACTGGTACTAACTCACTGGGTTAATGACTGCATATCCCCCTGCTCCCCCTTTTTAAGCTTAAAAACAGAATTCTGGCAAAATGCCATGAGGCGTGACAGATGCAAACCGTCACGTATTCCTGAGCATGGGAACCATTCCGTGGCTCTTATCATGGCTGTCAAGGAACTTGCCTCCCCAGGTTCCCAGAAGCAATTAGCCATGGCACCCTGCGAAGGGGAGACTGCTCGGGAGCCCTTCCCTCTCTGGGAGCCGAGTGGGTCACCGCCTGGCCCTCCACACACAGCTCCAGGGCATGAGTTTCTTGCCCGTGCATCGCTTGGTTCTAGCACTGTGACATCACGGGGGCACAGGTGTTCCGGCCACACACCTTACTTGTGGGAACGTAGGAGGCTTGCTGGCAGGAGCGGGTACAGACCTCGAACCCAGGCCTCGTGGCACGTGTGCGGGGCCCTCCTCACCGCCCTCCCCGTCCCCACAGGCCCAGGTGGTGGCAGCCCCGAAGAGGAGCAGGGCTTCAGCTGCTCTGTATTCCGATACCTGACTTATCTTCCTAAAAGGGTTAGTCTCCTTTGCTCCAGACCAGCTATACGCCCCATTGCTTTTAGACTGAAGTCCAAGCCGGCCTGTAGCATTCAAGGCCGTCACCCACCCTCCCGGCCCATCTCCAGCCATTGCCTTCCCTGCAGTACCTACGTTCAGACACATCAAAGCCCTCCTACCTGCCCAGCCACCGTGCCCTGCCCCATCAGGAGTGTCACACCCCCGTCTCGCCACATGCTCTTCTGCACTTTACCTTTTGAGGGGCTTTGGAAGCACAGTTAAAACTCTGCCTTGTCCGAGTTCACATCCCACATTCTTCACAATGAAATTATTTCTCTAGTAAAACTTGATCCGTACGTTTAGTCTAGTCCCCATCTGATTTTTCTCTGCATTACAGTCAGATATCTTGAAATATATAACCCATATTTATATTGTATTTTTGTATATGTTGTGTTTTGTGTCGTAGTCGTAAAGCACTATCATATTGCTTTTATTAATGGAATGTCTCCATTACCAGATGAGGCCCTTCTGAAGGACAGAGCTGTAGCTTACTCTGTATCTGAGTCTAACCTAGATTTTTAGACCCTCAGTAGATGATTTAAATCATATCGATGAGTAAATTTAGGAAGGGGCTCAGAGAGCAGTTCTGAAGCAGCAAATGCCCTCTGATCACAACTGGTAGAAGGATTAGAAGGGGGTAGAAGTTGGTAGAAGGGGGTGACAGTAAAGTGATTTTTAAAAACCTGGAAACAGGAGAGCTCTCTGTTTCAGATACAGCTGTCACTCTCCAGATAATCTAGCGGTCCACCATAGTCCCCAGCCTCCTCTGCAGTCAGACTGGTCACATAAGTAGCTCTGGTCAATGAAGTGTGAGTGGGAAACCAGATGTGTCACTTCTGACTGAGGCTCTGAGAGCCGGTGTTCTCCATCTTTGCCTTTCCTACTGCAGG
The DNA here is from genome assembly GCF_000696425.1 of Galeopterus variegatus. Classification (NCBI taxonomy): domain Eukaryota; kingdom Metazoa; phylum Chordata; class Mammalia; order Dermoptera; family Cynocephalidae; genus Galeopterus; species Galeopterus variegatus. The sequence goes on from NW_007728364.1 coordinate 275,985, forward strand.
ATCCTGTGGCCACTGTGCAGATCACAGAACGGAACCTGGGTCCAGATTTCCTGAGGGAGTAGGACCCTTCCGTCTTCTATCAGACTTTGCAAGAACATGATATAAATTGTTTGCTAAGACACTGAGATTTTGATTTGTTATTTCAGCATAGCCTATCCTATCCTGACTACTGTATCTTCTCAAAGTAAAGCTAGTAAAATCCTCACAGAGTGGAGGCGATCAGCCACCTGAGAGATAAGATATGGTCTATCTGTAGAATTTGCGGACATCAGACGTCAGTTTCAAGGTGACTCAGAGAATGTGCTCATGAAGGCAGAAGGAGAATGTGATTGTAAACAAACCAATAGCAGAAAACAAATCGGTTGTGACGTACTGTGTTTCAGAAGGGATATAAAAAGGGAGACGAGGAGCTGGAAGTTGGTCATGTTCTTGAGAGAGGGTGTCCTGGCTGGAAGGAGGAACAGCACCCGGGCCTTTTGCAGATGTAACTGTGCCATGGAGATGGACACGCCGGCTGTTTTGGCCAGAAGCCACCACATATTCAGGCGGTGTAAATTCCTGCTCTTGCTGTGAATCCATGCTTGCCTTATAACCTTCTGATAATTCCTAACTTGCCATTAGTTTTTCCAAAGGGAGAGAAGGCCCTCACGTGCTATCACATATATTAGCTGATTTAATTGATTGATCATTCTCATTGTGAATTGATTCTCTGGCAGTCTAGTTATTTGTGTCGGCCTCAGTGTGCTGTCAAGATCAGTGTGTGAGTGTGCAGCCCGAGACCAGTCCTGGAGGCCACCGGCAGGCCACCTTGCGAGGCCTTTGGGCAGCCAATGGAGCAGTGCCAGGTCACAGGTCTACCCCAGCCACTGTCACCAGCATTGCTGCATGAAATTGGAGTATGCATTGTACAGTGAGTGTCCTCAACATGCAAACTTTAGATGCTTCCAGGAACAGAATTGGTTGGGAACCACAGTCAGGTTTGTATATATGATCTGATGGGTCTTCATGTTAAGGTTGGCCCCAAACACACCATTACAGAATTTTCTCCTTAAAAAATAAATTTGAGTGTTTAATTGAAAAAACTTATAGATCCAAACAGAAGCAGAATCTACTTTTGTTCATTTAAGTAAATCTTAGGGAGGAGAGTCTTGCAAATATAACTACCATTTTTTATAGGAACCTCAAAGAAAATTTTGGATCAATAATATGTATACTGGCAGCTGTGTGTTTGAAAGCCATCAACAATCTATACCCACGAACAGTTGTTATTCAAGTATGTCTCATCTCAGAATCACGTTTTGGAGATTTTCAGTTCTCTTTGTTCTGTCTTTCTAGTTCCAGATTTGAACACACTGGGTTAGGTTCTCATATCCCAAACACCAACCTCCAAACTAAAAACAGAACAAAAATCTTTGTTAATTTTTTATTGCAAAAATAGTAAATATACATGAAAATAAAAGTTTCTAAAAGAGTAGAAATATAAAAAGCAGAAAGTTGGAACCTTTCTACTCCCATCCCCCAGAAACAGCTACTGTGAATAGTTTGGTGAAGATCTTTCCAGATCTTCTCCCTACACATATACAGCCATATGTTTTATTATTTACAAAAATGGGATAATTTTATGCATGCCGTCTTGCAATTTGCTTTTTTTTT
>NW_007728364.1:278234-305124 GCF_000696425.1 Galeopterus variegatus
TTTTATTATTTACAAAAATGGGATAATTTTATGCATGCCGTCTTGCAATTTGCTTTTTTTTTCTCTCAGCAACATATCTTAGGCATCGTTTTTGTGTCAATGCACATTTGGTTTTTTTGGGGGGGGCTGCAGAATATTCCATTTTATATTAGTGTGTACTATATATAGTGTGTACTATAATTTATTTAGCCAGTTCCCACTTAATATGTGGGTTATCAATTTTTCACTTTTATAAATAATATGGAAATGAATGTTCATGTATATATATATATACACCACCATGCTGGCATCTTGGTTGGATTTGCATTTTGATAGTCTCAAGTAATAGAAATCCCCGGGCTAGAGGCCACTGTGTGAGGTAGAGGTATCTTTTTTGTCTTACTAAATTATAGGAATGGCCCTGTAAAGATCGATTTTTGCTGTGGGTTCAGAAGACAGAACGGTAAGCACGATGCATGCAGGGAAGCCGAAGCACAGCCTGTTCTGATGGACTCTGTGGAGTTCCTGCGTCTTGTCCCCTCGTCTCATGCACAGAGACAACTACACGCGTAGGAAGAGGTGTGAGGACTGGCTGGAGAGGGGAGTGTCTTGTTTCAAGCCTGCCTTTTACAGAGAAGTCCGTGGGGTTAGAGTGGAAAGGTCCTTAACTCCCATCCTACGGCTGTGCATCCTCGGGGGGCGTCGCTAATTTTCTCTGAGATGGTTTCCTCATCTGGCAAACGGCGCCCTGTGGGAATTAACTGAGGAATTAATCATGAGTTAAGTGGGGAGTTCCGCAATACCTCTCCTGGCAATCTCCAGCAGCTGAGCATCTTTCCTCTGCAGGCAACGGAGCTTTTGTTCAAGGACCAAACTTCACCCTGACAAACTCCTCCGGTTTTAAACTCTTTCCTAGAGAGGGATAAGTATGCATTTGTCGGGCTATTCTATTCTTCTTGAATTGTTTGCAAAAGATTGGACATTAAATTACATTGTCGAACGGTATGTTTGTTTAGAGCAACTTTCTCTCTAAATGTCCTAACCATATCCGTTTGGTTTTGCTGTGTGCATTGTGAAATAGGTCACGTTGTGTAGACATAGTTAATTATATTTAAATCTGCCAATTGTTTTCAAAAGGTGGTTCTGCTGATGAAGGTTCCAGTGGGAGTGACTTGAGACAAATGAAACAGTGTGGGGTCTATGAGGCCTTTCACTGTGCACATGTGAGCTGCTATGTCTGAGATCTGAAGAACTCTGTCTCCCTTCCTTTGGTAGCTGCCTGGCCAGGCTCTTACTCCGCCTCTGGTTATGGGACCTACGGGCCAGGCTCTTGCTCTCCTTCTGGCCATGGGACCTACTCCAGGTTGCTGCAAACCACATTGCTTACCATCTAGAAGACTGGGGTCCTGGTGCATGTGTAGGAGGTAGCTGCAGAGGAACACCAGAGTCCTGAGTGTCAAGGTGCTTGGAATTCCCAATAAGCTAACTCCATGGAGATAAAGACATCAGGTTTCTCAAAGTCTATTCCTAGAGAAAAGTCTGTTTCTCAGAAAGTTGGTGTGAAGACAAGCCCTTGACAAGAGGGAGATATACCCTACTTTTATTTAATCATCCTCAAAGGTGGGGAGGGTAGTTAATACTATCCCTAATTTTCAGATAAGGAAAGGGGAACTCACAGGTTTAATTGACTAAATTTAATGAAATGTATAAAGCTTGGGCTAGAACCCAAGACTTGTGGTACAGTGCTCTCTCTACTGGGGGAGGGACTGGGACGATGCTAGCGCCTGAAGGACTGTCACTGGGCTGCAGGTGCAGGAGACCCCGATGCAGCATCCACAGTGTCAGGATCCAGCCACATGAGGCTCAGGGGGAACTTGCTCTAAGGGGAAGCGGGAATGAAACTGTGACAGAGGCCCAGTTTGATGGGAGGGGTGGTGGCTGATGCCAAGATGGAAGGGCCTCAAAAATATCATGTTGCTCAGGACTCACCTCATCTCACCCATATCAGCTGCTCCACCCTTTCCAAGACCCACCTGGGAGAGGCTGGAGGCTGTGAATACCCTGATTCCTCAGGGTTCGTTCAGGTACTGGGCAAGGCAGAGGCTCAGGGGAAATGAGACATCATAGCTCCAAGTCTGAGAGGCTCCAAGCAGCAGAGACCATGTGGAGGCTCTGTCTGTCTTCCTGCTTCACCTCTGCACTGCTAATTGTGTGTGGCCAGCAGTGCCAATGATACCAAGCCGTACCAGGCGCCTTCAAAGTGCCCTGAGCCCACTGGACCAGGTTTCCTCCTTGCATGTTGGATTCAGTCAACTTGTCATTGAAATGTGTGCTGTTCGGGTGGGATCCCTCTGCTTCTGATGAAAGTCTGAGCTAGGATCAGGCTGCAGCATGACCTCAGTCCCCTTCTTAGCCCCATTTATTCTGCAAAATTATTTGTGCATAACACCTTTTCTCCGTTATGTTATCCATGAATCCAGTTACACTAGGCTATTGAATAGGTTCATGATCTCAGATCATGCTCATGACCAGTTGATTGGGTAACTGGAAAATTTTCTATCCCCCCTCCCCCTGTTCCAGCCCTCCAGCCTCAGATTAATACCTAGAGCTTCTAGAAGGCTGATAACAAAAGATCTTTGCAAAGAGCAACATTTTTTTTGTTTTGTTTTTTTTAATCTGAGTTTTGGTTAACTAAGTTTATTTTTAGTTGTGGCAAAGAATAACCATAGAAGGAACAGGCCTGGTACTCAAATTCTTTTTCTTAAAATGAATGTTTAAATTGCCCTGAATGAGAAGATATAGAGGGTGCTGGAGTGGGAAAGGCTATCTAGGGCTTGCTGTTTAGGTAAGGCATCCTGTTCTTGCAGTGACTTAGAGAAAAGCAAAGAAAAGCAGTGCACTGGAGTGCAGGAGGAGGCTTTTGCATGTGATGCTGCACCTTTTTCAGAGTTTTGTTTATCTCCTGGTCCTTGTTTTTATTTTTGTAGGAATTAAAAATAGATCATTTATACTGAAATATACAGGGATAAATATCAGGTGGGGTGCTTTTAACCAGCATTTCTCTCTCTGAACTTTTTGATGCTTTTGGGTAAGTAAACCAAATATATGAGGGTACTTTAAGAAGTTCATGAGATATTTGTAATATCTTCTATTTTTCCACGAACTTTTTTTTTTTTTTTCCTTTTTGTCTTTTTTACTGACCGGTAATGGGATCGCAACCCTCAGTGTCGCGCCCACACCGGGGACTGGCAACGGGATCGCAACCCTCGGTGTCGTGCCCGCACCGCGCTCAGCCAGTGAGCGGGAACCAGTCTCCACATGGGATCCGAACCCTCGGCCGGAGCGCCGCCGCGCTCCCAAGCAGCACACTCTCCAGTGCGCCACCGGGCCAGCCCTCCACAAACTTTTTGAAGTGCCCTCATATTCCTTTTGTTATGTAACACTGGAACAAATTAACAGCTAGGAGAGAAAATAAAGTCAACAAAGCCTTGGCTTAATCAAGCCTCTACATCCAACAACCAACTTACAGGAAAACAAGAAACAGAGGAATGTGTTATAAGACTCCATGGGATATGATTAGCAAAATCCAGATATAGGAAACTCAAAAGAATAAGTAATCTGGTTTCTTCCTCTTCCTCCTCCTTTTTATTCAATAATAGTGATAATAATAAGATGACAATGACAACATGGGAGAAACGAATGGGGGAACCTATAATTTAAAAGAGATTTAAGAGCTACAGCCACTAATAGTAAAGTATGGACCTTACTCATATACCAGTTCAAACAGTAAACTACATAAAGGATGATCAAATAATAATTTTAGGACAATGCAGCAGCAATGAGCACCCGCATCATTAGGTTGAGGGCACTGATATCACTTCTCACTGAAAGGAACCACGATTCCTTGGAGGAGTGGCCAATTCCAGGCATGATATCAAATTTGTACTTAGAAAATCTTGGCATCTCAGGAAGTAAGGAGGTATTAAAGACTGCTGAAAACCTCAACAGTTAACTTTGCTAAAGATGGGAAAATCTGAGCATAAATAAGAATAATTACTGCAGTAGCTAGAAACAGTTCATATATGTTTGAATTTGTGAGTTCATATGCTATTTAACAAAGTAGAAATGAACTGGTCATCATTGGAGAATGCCAAGGAACCAAGTCATTATTTGAATCCTGGAAACAAGGGAGAAAGAAGCAAGCATCCATCTGTCTTTCTAATATGAACTGTACCCTGAGATAGCCAAAGAGAGGATGAGGGAAGTTTCTCATTTTAGAAGTATTCCAACTAATAATTGAAGGAGGAATAAATATTACCATTTTGTAACCACTAACGAGCTGACAGATCAAGGCATTGAACACGAATGACTAATAATGTCACAATACTAAAGACAACCAAATGGTGTGCACCTCTCAGTGAAAGAACATAAATCCCCTATGACATAACCTTGACAAAAAAATACCTGAATGTGACTAAGCCTCCAGATCTAACAAACAACTTATAGAAATTACAGATGACAGGGAGACATGTTAAACTACCTTGTTGGGCCTACAATCACCAAAATTCAGACTCTGCAAGCCTTCATGGGGCAAACAATCCTGTTTCTTAAGAAAATATATTGCAAGGAAAAGAATAAGGAATTGAAAAGGAACTTACACAGTGAAAGGATATTTAAAGGACACCAATCAGTCACAACATGTAGATCTTCTTTAGATCCCATTTTTAAAAAGTATCCTAATTTTTAAAAATCTGTAAAAAAATATTTATGACATTTATGAGATAAGGAAATTTGAATACTATCTGAAAATTATTGTGTTGCATGTGGTACTGGCATTGTGGTCGTGTCAGAATCTTTCCTTTATAGGTACATATTGAAATATTTACAGAAATGATTTGAGGTCTGGGATTTTCTTCAAAAGCGTAAAGGAGTCAGAAATGTCTATTATGATGGGGATGACACCAGAAAGACCTTGAGTTGATGGTTGCTGGGGTCAGAGATGCACATATAGGAGATTATTGTACTATTTTGTCTACTTTGGCATATATTCAAAATTCTACATAATAGAAAATTAAGCAAGAAAGATAGGGAAATAGGAACACTGACTCAATGTTTAATTATATTGACCAGTTAATGTTATTTTTTAAGTATGTAGTGGTAATCTTAAAAGGCAAAATGGTTTTGGGGATTTTATTCAAAATAATTGGTGTTTGTGGGGGTAAAAATGAAATAAAAGTGGCCACTATTGTCTAAGTTTGAAAATTTCCTAAATTTAAGGTAACATACAAAAGATACTCTAGGTTGCAAGTGAAAAAAAAAAAAAAAAAGGATTGCAGCAAAGAATAATTAATGTAAAAGTGCCTTGTGTCTATGACTAAATTGAGCGAAAGCCAAATGTTCATTTTTATTATTAATATTTCTCATGCTAAAATTTCGGGTCATCAAAAACAGAATCTTACCCTAAAGCTACTTAAGGCAAATTGAATAGAAACATAAATCTGGTGATATTAAAGAATCTTTCTTTGTAGCAATCCTGTAATAAAACAGGGAATTCCTCTGCCCCATTTCCTCCTCCTAGATCAGCCAAAGGTCAGTAATTCTGTTGTGTGTGATTAGCCAAAAAAAAGACTGTCTAGTGTTTTTTATATAAACTGCTTGCTAAATTAGTTTCCAAGGATAAACTTAAAGTTTATCAGAGTTTGACCTTGAAATTCATGTGAAACATATATCAAATCACACATTACAAAAGAGAAAAGATAAGCACCCATTTAGTTGAGCTTTACAATATATTAGATAAGAAGGATGCTTTTATCACAATGGTAGATGCTACAAAAGAGAAAATGATTTGGTTATATAAAGCATTAGGTTCTGGACACTGAAAAGTTCACATAGAGTGGCGGGAAGGAGAAATTTGGGAAAGTCAGAGTCGGAAGCTGTGGAGGTCAAATGTCTTAGATAGAAGCAGTGAGTGGTGGGGATCGCTTGCTCAACCTCCATCCCATTCCTTCTTGTTGGAAGTACTGGAAATCTAAAATTGATGTACGCCAGATTCCCTTGCAGCTAGGATTCTGAATGAGAATCGGGTTCTGCTAATTATATACTCTTAGGCTTTGGATTAAGAAAGCAGAAGTGAGGTGGAAGCCACCTTTCTTCCTTTCTTTTTTCTGGTGAGGTTGTCCTGCAGTAGCATTGCAGTATGCTTTCTTTTGCTTCCTGGGTATTGAGATGCAGCTGCAGAGGCAGAAGCATCTGTGTTGGCTTCTTGATTCTGGCCTCCTGATCCTTGGATCACAGCTATGGGAGTGGGTCTTGAATGCACTTGAACTGAGTAGGAGCCTCAGAGGAACTGCTTGCCTGGTGGAGCAATCTGTGTGGTTCTGGAGTCATTTGTAGGGTCATCCACAACTTGTCCTTCAACTTTCCAAAGATTTTGTAAGCACCGAATTCCCTGTATTAAATCTCTTTCTGCTTAATATACCTAAAATGATTTTGCTTCCTGCAGTGTACTCTGGTGGAAATAAGCAATATTTAAAAGTTTTCAGGCCTTCACAAGTGAATGTGAAGCCTGCTGAAATTCACATTTTCTTCCCCACACACAATGACTCATGCCTCTCACATCTTCCCCATCATCCTTGTGTCCCATTGTCTTGGTTCTCTTACTGTTTCTTGCCATCTATCCCCACATTTCCAGGCATCAGCAGTCAGGAAGGAACCTAGAATCTAGGATGGNCAGTATGCTTTCTTTTGCTTCCTGGGTATTGAGATGCAGCTGCAGAGGCAGAAGCATCTGTTTTGGCTTCTTGATTCTGGCCTCCTGATCCTTGGATCACAGCTATGGGAGTGGGTCTTGAATGCACTTCAACTGAGTAGGAGCCTCAGAGGAACTGCTTGCCTGGTGGAGCAATCTGTGTGGTTCTGGAGTCATTTGTAGGGTCATCCACAACTTGTCCTTCAACTTTCCAAAGATTTTGTAAGCACCCAATTCCCTGTATTAAATCTCTTTCTGCTTAATATACCTAAAATGATTTTGCTTCCTGCAGTGTACTCTGGTGGAAACAAGCAATATTTAAAAGTTTTCAGGCCTTCACAAGTGAATGTGAAGCCTGCTGAAATTCACATTTTCTTCCCCACACATGCCTCTCACATCTTCCCCATCATCCTTGTGTCCCATTGTCTTGGTTCTCTTACTGTTTCTGGCCATCTATCCCCACATTTCCAGGCATCAGCAGTCAGGAAGGAACCTAGAATCTAGGATGGCCAGCTGGAGAAGAGATGCCAGGTAGCCCCATATTCAATTGCCTCTAGGTTCAGATGCAGATTCAGCTGTCTTGGAACAATGCCAAATCCCCCCTATTATTGCCAGAATCTTATATTGCAAGAATAAACATCTATTATTGCAAGAATCCTAAAATATAGAGTTTTTTTTTTTTTTTAGACAGGACACCCGAAGCTCAAAGACATTGAATACCTTGTTCAATATTATATGGTGCTTAAGAGACAGATCCAAAATTGTTATCTAACTGTTAAGTGAGCTTTCAAAATTTCACAAAAGCAGGTATATAGGAAGGATGATAGTTCGGTTCTGTAGTCCTGCTGAGGATTGAGTGGGAGTTAAACAAGAAACAGAAAGATTTATTTTCTGCTGTGCTGGTGATAACAACCTTGCTACCTTTCTGTTGGCTGGTGGGGGACAGCTGAGGAAGAGAGGATGGTAAAAGACCACAAAGAACAGAAGGGACAAAGGAGAGCTGAGCCGAGCTGGTGGTGCTGGTGCTAGGGGTGGCAGAGCTCGGTGGCATTGGCATCCTTGTGGTGCTGGTGGTGGTAGCAATGGTGGCAGTCCTGGTGGTGGTAGCAGTGGTGGTTTGTCTGCTGTTAGTGCTCAGAAGTAGGGGAGCAGATTTAAAGCTGTTCAAAGAATAATAGTATTGCTTCGCCCGAGCTGGTCATTTCTGCTCACTCCTTTTCATTCTATGACAAGCTTCATTCTATTGCCCTAGTGAACCCCAGACAGCTCAGCCAGGCTAAGTCTTGGCCGAGGCATTGATACCATCTTTTTTCTTTGAGTTCTCACCCTCCAGCTATAGACTCAGATCTCCTGAGTTGTGTTCTGTAACTGCACCGACTGCAAACAACCAGCTTGAGTGTGGGCTTGGGAACCAAAATACATGGGTTGGGATTCCAGTTCCACAATTTTCTGTCTGGGTGATATTGGCCAAATTCCTTAATCTTTCTAAGCCCCAATTCACTCATCTTTAAAATGAGAAGAAATAATACTACTTCACATGGTTAGAATGTGGGTAATTGAGTCAATTATCTAAAACATGGCAGGTGCTCGGCACATGTATGTATTACATTAGCTATTGCATGCTCTACATGGGGTTAATGCTCCCCCTACTTGGGGAAACTCAGGAGAAAAGAGTTGAGTATCAAAATATATTTTATAATTGACCACAACAGATTTTCCATGAAGACACTTCCATCCAAACTCATGCAAATTAAGTGTTGTTTTTTGAGTTGGCAAGGCTATGGTGTACTCTCAGCCACTTATTGTCTGATGTTGAAAACAAAACAAACAGCAGCAACAAACAATCGGTGATTGGCTTGGGTGACTCTGATCTGAGGTATCCGCCTACAGCCTGATCAAGTACGGATGCGCACTTCAAATAATCCATAGATTTGAAATGATTTTCTCTTAAGAGGAGCACATCAACCTAATGAGTCATATTAAAATAATTCCTAATTGTACATTTGCTGAACATTAAATGCTCATAAACATTATTCTGAACAGCTCACGTGCCATTTGACTTAGAGGTGTTACAGAAATTTTATCTTGTCCTTTTCCTTTTTCATAAATATTTGAGTTTATTTAAAAATAATTTACGTGGAATCGAGAAGTTAAATTGTATATTTTTTAAAGGGAAAAAGGAAACGATCGTCTGTGGATCTCCCCTTTTCTATTTATAGACACAAAGTATCTAGATCTGGAACTCCACGAGACTAATACGCAAAAATCTATGTGATTGGAAGTCAAAATATTTAAGCGAGAAGTTTTACATAAAGTGCTCACACAGAACTTGACTCATAGTTAACATTCAGTAAATATTAGTTCCTTTCAAATATTTACTGGTGCCTTAGTTTAATGATTCTAACTCAAAATACGTTCAGAAATTTTGTTTTCTTCACTTTCCAAGGGATTCTTAATGTTTCCTTTCTTTCAATCCATTGGATATTGAGATCATATCAGCTGTGGACAACCCAAACGTGAGCAACCTTTTGGGGGTAGGAATTAATTGAGATTGAGAAGACTGGAGTGAGATGGAACGTTCCTAGTACTCTAAGGAAAGAAGACATGACCTTCTACCAGTGTACAAGGTTTGCGCTGAGGTTAGGGGTCAGGTCATCTCTTTGCCTTCCCTTATCTATTCACTTAGTAATTTGTTAATTCATTCACCAAGCTTCTAGGTGGTAGCAGCAACCTTATTTATCTCCAGTCTCCTTCTATAAAATGATTATCATGCCCACACTACTATCAAAGCATAAATATTTACTGGGGGCTCATTTTAGCAAGAAATACAAAAAAGCATTAGACATGGCCCTTACCTCTGACTAGATAGCCTTAGAGAACAAAGTGAAAGGAAACATAGTAAAAAAAAGTTTTTCTCCTGATAATTAGATACAGATCCAGGGGTCTTGCAACTGCTACTTTTGTGACTGCGTTGATTGCTGACCATGCTCACTGGATAGATCAGCCCAGATCTCTTGAAGCTGCATGTTGGGTTTGAGAGGACAACTTTTCCAGATAAAGCAAGATAATTCTTTGTCATGGGTACACAATGGCCAGCTCCCCCATCAGAAATTTCAAATAAGCTCTAAGGGTTCATTAGCAGCATAACGAAAAGTGAAGTTGAATCGTACTATGAGAATGGAGCTTTGGGCCTCGAGTTGTATTTAGTGATTGGTTTCTGAAAGGCCTTCTGTTCCCCAAACTGCTTCACTCTTTGGCCTTTTCTTTGGTCACACCAAGTTTATAGCCTCCAGTGAGGAAACATGGCTACTGATAAAGAAGCTTGAGATTTTTTTCCAGGTAATCCAGGGGGATAAGGAGGCAGGAGTGGAGGATGTCTCCTTGACCTGGGAGATAAGAAAACAAACAAACTCATCAGAGGCAGGAATGGCATTTGTCCCGATCCCTAATTTTAGAAGCAGAGCGAGAGGAGATGAGCAGGGGCACACATCAGCAAAGCCAATAAAAAGTTGAGATGGAAGGTTCTTTCTCTCACCCTGAGTGCTGGACTGTGGAACCAAAGTGCACAGGGTTTTGCAAACAGATAATTGCTCATAGATTGCAGTTCTCTCCTGGAGGGGCTGAGACGGTCTAGCTGGCTCTCTGTGGACATGGAAACAGACTTGGGAGGAATAGTAACTAACTTTTCCTACTTTGCCATCCAGGAAGCAACTAGGAAAAGGGAGTAGAAAATCACCAGATGGATGACCCCCTTGACCGAATCTTTGTGGTGCTCTGTAATTAGGGGCCCAAAGAGGTGTATGAACTTTCAGAGGAAACTGGAAGACTAAAGACTGTCTAAATGAGGGGTGGCAGATAACATGGTGTAAATCCCACACTCTTCCTTCCCATGCCAAGCAGACATCACCAACCAATCGTGGTACTTTTTCCTCCTAAGTTTTGCAATACTTCTATTTTAAGATAAACAAAATTGCAAAGATCACCTCTCTTTGTGTGAGATCTCACTTTGTCCTTTGGGTTGGAATCAATTAGAAATCATGAGACAATAAGAGACGGATATTAATCAGAGGATTTTCTTCTGCCTTTATTTCAAAATCTTATGATGGATGTGAAGCCTCTTAAAGTGAAGTTTATCTTGAATGAAGTTTATCTCATTCTGTTTCAGGGACTGTTTCTCTGACTTTTATGTTTTTGCATGTTGAGAGTAAGGTTGATTTTCAGAGACCAACTCACGTTAACCAAGCTTTAGGAAAACAGTGTAGAAACAAAAACACCATTTTATTAATTGCTCAGTAAGTACTATATTTTTATTAGTTAGACCTGGGTATTATCTTCCTGTGAAGTGGAAAGCTTTTTTTGGAAATTATCAAAACAATTAAACAAATCAGTTGCATGAATTCATTCATTTATTTATTGTTCCAATCATTCTACATTGAAGACAAGATATCTGCTGCCATAGGGCTTGCATGGCAATAAAGGAAACAGATGATAAAGACAGAAACAATGAATAAGAACGGTAATTTCAAATGACGTTAAGTGGTATGAAGAATATAGAACAGGGTACTGTGATACTAAATCAAACATTTAATGGTATCACACTTTGTTAGCTGACTGGCCTTTCTACACTTGGGAAATTCCCGTCCCCAGGAGCAGAATAACTAAGGCCTTGGGCCTTTCCTTGGACAGTGCTTTATGGGGGACAACCTTACACACCTCCATGTGTGTGTGTGCATTGCTTACAGACCCCCATCAGATTGATCAACACATCCCAGTGTTGTGGAGTAGCATAGAAAAGTGGTTAAGAGCATGAGCTCTGCAGTTTAGAGACCCTGGGTGTGCCTCTTTTTATTCATTCAACAAATGTTCATTGAGCGTGTACTATGTACCAGGCACTGTACTAGTGCCGGAGATCAGGCAGTGAGCAATACAGAGCCCCTGCCCTCACAAAGCCTCCCTTCTACTTTGGAGAGAGACAGTGAGCAAATAAATTTAAAACATGATATAAACCTAAAAGGGGGTGGTAAATACTATGAAGAAGAATAAAGCAGTGTAAAGAGATGTGACCCAAGGTGGGCTGCTATTTTCTGAAGGGTGTTTTAAGCACAGTCTTTCCTAGAGGTGACATGAGACACTGAATGGAATGAGGGTGCAAGGCATGAGGATGTGGGTGAGAAGAATATTCCAGGCAGAGAGAAGAGGAAGTGCAAAGAGCCTGAGCTGGGAGCGTGCTTGGCTTGTCTAAGGGTTGGCCAGCAAGCCCTGGGCTGGAGTGCAATGGACGAGGGTCACCAGATAGGAAATGGAGTTTGAGAGGTCGACAGAGGCCAGATCATGCAGCATCCTGTCTCTCACGGTGAGGACTTTAGATTGCATTCCAAACTGATCGTTAAGTCATTGGAGGATTTTGATTTGAGGAGTGACATGGTCTTAGCTACATTTTTAAAGGGATCACTTTGGCTCCTGGTTGGAAAATAGACTGCAGAGGGCCAAGAGTTGAGGCAGGATGGCCAGTAAGGAGGTGATGCAGCTAGAATGAAGTGAGGATGGGAGATGAAAGTGGCTTGGATTGGGTGGTCTTGGTGGAGGTGGGAGGAGTGGTTGGACGCTGCTTGGTACGTGAAGGTGGTCTCCACACGGGACTGCACTTGATAACGCAACTTTTATGCAGCATGGTGATGACCGTTTCTTTGGTCTCACAGCCTCCACTCTGTGGCCTCTTCACTTCCCTCTGGCGTCCGTGCCGACCCAGCTGCCTCTCCCCACTTTCACTTGACTTCATGAGGCACAGGGAGCTTGTGGTCCTTGACCTGCACACTCCGGTCATGCAGACCCAGGACACCACCTCCAACTATCCATTTCCTCACTTCCACCTGCCTTCATGCCATCGCTCCTGCTTCATGTTGGAAATGCCAACTGTTCGGGCAGGTCCCAGAAGCATGCTGCTCAGCCCGCTGCCTTTAGTCACCCCCCTACCTAACCAGGTGCATCTAAAGACCCTGCCCTCTTTGAGAGACGTGGGCCTTGGGGGTGTGAGAATCGCCTGCCCTCACCCGGCATTTCTCCCTCTCCCTGTCCTCCTCCTCAAATCCACTCATCATGCAGGACTTCCCCTCCTTCCTGGACACCACCCCTCTTAGGTAAAACTCTGTGAGCTGGTTGGCCAGGTTTGTCTTCTGAGACGTTAGAGAAGGGCAGGTAAAGGGACTGAGAAAACCATTTTCTCTCTTGGCAGAGTGTTTCCGTGGATTTGATAATCTGTTATGGATCACCCTTTGTCTCTCTGGGCATTCGTACTTGAACATCCTAATGTTCATCCCTCCAGCACCCCTCCATTAACCAGGGACAAGGTCATTTATGGAGAAATGCAAAACATGGAAGCTCAGTGTTATATTTTAAAATATCACTTGTCTCACATAATTGAACATAATGATTTTAGCAAGTTGCCATCACTTTTGTTCTGAGGCAAAGCTGCTCTTGTCCCAGGAGCTGTGTCCGGGGTGGCGGGGGAATGGCTGTTCCTTGGTCTGCTCTGCATGGTGCTGGGCGGGCACCAGGCCCATCCCTTTCCCTGATTGTCTGGAAAATTGTTAAAATGAATCTGAAACAGATTATTATTGGCATGGGGAAAAGTAGGAGGTGTGGACACAGCCAGCCATTCAGTTAGATGGAAGTTTCTGAAAGATGGAAGGGAGCAGTTCATAAAAACACAATGTCCCTAGGTTGGGAGACCAGTGGGAGAACTGGGAGGGCAGCCTGGGGCACTCAGAGGAAGAGAAGCACTCCAGACCCCTGTTGTCACCAGGCCGGTCCCTGTTTTCAGCACTGGGGTGGCCTCATGGGGTGAGGGGGTGCAACGGGGCTGCAAGTGAGTTTAGACGGTGTGAGATTCAGAAGCTGTGGGTTTAGTCCAGGGGCTGCCACTTAGTTGTGTCTTAAACTCCAAGACTCCATTTCCCTGTCAGTTGAATAGGAACGATGCTGTAAGACCTCTGTCCGATCTACTTCCCAGGCCTCCTGGCATGTACATAAATGGGCTGCATAAGTCCCTAAGTCAGCACTGACGAAGTATGGGAGGCAGAGGTTATCCTGAAGGCAGGGTCAGTAGTCAAATTTCACCACGACAGACTTCCCTGCCTGGGAGCCCTCGGGCGCTTGCCTGGGTCTGCGGGTCCCCTGGGCTGCCCAGCACTTATGAGAGGGAAGGAAATGGCAGGAGTGGAAAGCTGTGTGTGGTGGCCCTGGTGGGAGTTGGCCGGATCTGCTGAGAGGGGTCGTCCTGGGGCTGAAATTCTCTCTTAGCAAATGCACAGCACGTGATCGTAGTCCTCTGGAATATAACATTTCTGAGCAGCAGTGTACAGGGTTCCTGCTGTAAAATATCACCGTGTTCACACTGGTGCTAAAGACACGTGAAGAGAAGGGAATATATTCCTGCTGGAATAATTCTATATTAAGATGAACCTTGAAATCTACCCGACAGAGCCTTCTGGAAGAAATTAGGATCATTTTTAAGGGGCCTGCATTAACACAGAGGGGGCACTCATTCCTTTTATTTTGTTCCTTACACACTTACAGTTGGAAAATTTTATCATTTCTGGATGTATTAAGTAGTTTGCAGGAAGGATTATTTATTTTTAAATTTATTTTTGAAGACTTTCCTTATTTCTTTTCATGTCAAAAAATTTACCCTCCTGAAGCCAATTTTCTTTCTTTTTCTTTCTTTTTTGCGTGTGTGTGTTTAAAAAAACTTGGCGTGAGCATGAGAGGCTGACCTTTCACTTCAGAGGAGGAGGAGGAAGTGTGGAGAGGGGCAGCTGCGGAGGGCGTGGGGAGGCCAGGATGACTCAGTGTCCCCACAGCACCCTCCTCTCCCGGCTCAGGCACCAGCAAGCCTGTCCACCCAATGCTGCATCAGAAATAGAAATCCTGTAGAAGTTACTGCTGTGGAGATGACAGCATCAGTAGTTCCTCTTTTGAAGTCTTAATGCTCCTGGACCTGAGGGAGCTACAGGCAGCTTTCACACCCTCCCGCAGCTACTGGCAGGCCATGAGGAACTGTGTGTTTTTGTCCAAGACACCCCAGAGTGGTTGAAACTGCAAGGAATGATTGGACTTCAGGAGCCAAAGGAGGACCAGAGGCTGACAAATGGCCAGCACTTTGGGGTGGACTCTGGGTTCATAGTAACCTGGACCCGTCACTTCAGTTTTTGGCAGCTGACTCTTCATCGCAGTGGGACAACTGCATTTATTATCTGAGGACTGTAGTTTCCCTCTGTCTGAGTAGAGCTGGTCACCGTCCACGGGCATCCCATGGTAATCCCTTTTTTCCAGTGGGGGAAGCTCTCGTCTGCCTGCCTCCTTTCCTTCCTAACTGAAACCGAGGGGTAACACCTCCTGCTTCTATATTTCTGAAATCTCAACCCGCACACTCACCAGCTTTTACTCTTGCCTTCACAACAGTGATATTGGGCATGTTATCGTCCTTATCAGCAATGGCAAATTCAGCAAAACGAGCACTTATAAATAAGCCTGGTCAAAGACACCACAGATGCAGGGGGCAGTGGGGGCGGGGGAAGAATCTTCGTTTGAGGGTTTTACTAGGTATTTGAGGGTGAGGGTGTGGATTCTTCCCCCAGCATGTCACTCACTCTTCTTGTCAAGGTTATGGGTGAGCCCTTCATTGCAGTCCCAAGAAGCACTTCAAGGCCTTCCCCGAGGCGGTTGACATGACCTTGTATTCGCACGTCCTCCCCTGAAGTGCCAGGATAGCCCTCTGCCCGGGCTCTCCTGCCACCTCTCACACTACATCTTGAGGTCAGTTCTTCCTCCATCTGTTCCAAAAATGTAGCTGCTGTTTTTCAGGGTTCTACTTTCTGTTTTTTTCTCACTCAGTTTTTTTTTTTTCTCCCTCAACAATTTTATCTAATCCCAGTACATTTTAACACACTTCCCAGGTGTACTGAATCGAATCCCAAGCAATTTGGAGAATCTCTGGACTTCTTAAGCCCTCTGGTTCTTAGCTTGAGCATCTATAAAATGGGGACAATAATGTCACTTGCCTCGTTGCACTGTTCTTAGGATTAAGTGGGGTCATATATGTAAGGCACTTAGAAGAGTGTCTGGTGCCTCGTCAGTTTTACATAAATATCTGTTGTTAAGTTTGGGCAGAGGCCTAATGGGAAATAAGTTTTCAAAGGGAAGCTGAGGCCTTTTGTAGAGACAGATAGTTGTTCCCCTCAGTCTAGTCTCCCCTTCTTCCAGAATCCCCACCCAGCCACCCAGCATTTCTTGCCTCACCATGCTACAGCTGTAGTGATGTTTTTCTGCAGTTCAATAGACCCAGAGTTGTGCATGAAAAGTTCTCAAAATATTCCTGTATTTCACAGTTGCCTGCCTCTGTTGGGAAAGTGTCAGGATGGGAGAAAGGAGGGGAAAGGAAAGATCATATTTATAGAATTCCCACAGTTCATTTATTTAACAAATATTTATTGAGCACTTCTAAATGCCAGGCCGTTTATGTCTCATACCATTCTTCCAAGAACCTTACTAGGAGGCTGTTATCCTGCCCGTTTTACAGATTAGACTCCTGTGCTCATTTATTCCATGCATGCATTGGAGTGCTGGATTTTTTCTAGGACTTTATGGTGGGTGGTTCTTTCTGAGCATTTTATTCATGGTTGACAGCAGATCATGAAACCTCCAATGTAAGCCCTGGAATTATGACCATATGTAGGGTTGGACGTTGTCTACAGTTCGTCATCTAATCACATTCACCTACTTGCGGATTCAGTAAAGTCTGCTGCCAGTCACAGGCTCCAATTCTTTCTGAATGTGGGCTCTTGCTGTAGAAATACAGAACTTGAAATGCAGGCTTAAAAAGGCATCTATTCTACATTCAGTCATTCAATAAAAACATAACAAACTCTTCTTCTGCTAAACGTTGGGACTGCAGAATCAAAAGCTTTTTATCCCTGTCCTCAGGGAGCACATGTTGTGTAGCAATCCCAGGACCAGAAATTACGTTCCTCTCAGTCAAGTCAAAATCAATTATCAAATACCTAGAACTTAGTTGTGTAACCTGTGGTTTCCGTGCAATTTTGCTTTGTGGTTATTCTTACAATATTTTCTCCTCTTATTTTGTATGACATCAGCTCCCTTGAGTGAAAAGTGCCTTGAGAGCTGGGACTGCATCTCATGTGATTGTATCCCTACCAACTGGAACATAAGGTGTTCTGGCACATAAGTGTCTGACACATAAGGTGTTCAATGAAGGCTTGTTGAATTAATGGATGAGGTACAAGGACTGTTTGTTAGTATTAGTCTTCATCTTTTATAGATATCAAACATGAGGCCTAAGGATGACTTGTCAGTAAATTAGGATCATGCTATAATTAATATTTTCTGATTTCTAGATGTCAGCTCTTTATAAACAAACAAATTAATTAATTAATCTATATATTATTTATTTAATTTCTGACTTCAGGTGTATAGGGTTGAATTTAACATATTTCTTGGGTCATAATTCACCAAAATTATCATTCTGTGCATGGCCCCTCTCTTGGTTATGTTTTACTTTTTGCTCTTAATTTCTTCATTTCCTATTCCCAGGCCTTTGACATATACTCTAATTTGTTGTGAGTTCTTAGACATATATGTATTTTTGAAGGATATATAGTGTCTGGAATATGTATGTGTGGTGCTTAATTTCCGAGCATTTAGAGATTTTCTAGTTACCTTTCCATTATAGATTAAAGAGTATACACTGTAAGATTTCAGTCCTTTGAAATTTACAAAGGCTGTGGAGTAGGACATGGTTTATTTTTGTAAATTTCTCATGCATATTTCAAAAGACTATGTAATCTTCAGTTGCTGGGTGCAATGTTTAATATATCTTAGTTAGGTCAAGCTAATTAATTAATTGTGCTGTTCATATCTTTACATCTTTACTGATTTTGAGTATGCTCTGAGAAATATATTAAATGTATTAATGTATTAAAATCTCCCACAATGATTACACACATTTTCTATTTTTTTTGTTTTGTTTTTTTTTTTGCTTTATATACTTTGAATGTATGATGTTAAGTGCTTGGAAATTTAGAATGGCTATAATTCTTGTAGAAGCTTTTATATTTATAAAATGTCTCTATTTCTGAAAGTGGTTCTTGCCTTAAAGTCTGCAATGTATGATATTAGTATAGCCATATCAGTTTTTTTTGGGCTTGGTGTTTGCATGGTATATCTTTTGCATCTTTTTACTTTCAACACTTCTGTTTGGGTATATACCTAGGAGTGGAATTGCTGGGTTATATAGTAATTCTGTGTTTGACTTTTTTAGAAATTGCGGACCTATTTTCTGCAGTGCCTGCACAATTTTACATTCCCACCAGAAATGTAGGAGGGTTCAAATTCCTCCACATCATTGTCAGTCCTTGGTATTTTCTGTATTACAACCCCCACCCCCAATTATAGCCATCCTAGTAGGTGTTTAGTGGTATCTCATTGTGTTGTGATTTGGAATTTTCTAATGACTAGTGATGCTGAAAATCTTTTTATGTGCTCATTGCCTATTTGTATATCTTCTCTGGAGAAACGTCTATTCAAGTTCTTTTACATTTTTATAATGGGTTGTTTGTCTATTAGTTATGGAGTTGTACAAGTTCGTTATATATTCTGGATGTTAAACTCTTTTAGATATATGATTTGTAAACCTATGAGTTGTCTTTTCACTATGTTGATAGTGTCTTTTAATGAACAAAAGTTCTAAATTTTGATTAAGTCCAATTTTTTTGCTGTTGCCTGTGCTTTTGGTGCCATATTTGAGAAACCATTACTAAATCTAAGGTAATAGAGCTTTGTCCCTATGTTTTCTTCTAAGAGCTTTATAGTTTTAGCTCTTATGCTTGGGTCTTTGGTCCATTTTGAGTTAATTTTTGTATATGGTGTAAGGAAGAGTTCAAATTTCATTCTTTTGCATGTGAATATTCAGTCTCCCAGCACTATTTTTTTTTTGTCTTTTGTCTATTTCCGTGTCCGGCAACGGATCGCAACCCTCAGTGTTGCCTCCGTACCGGACCAGGGACCGGCAACGGGATCGCAACCCTCGGTGTTGCCCCCGCGCCTCGCTCAGCCGGTCTGTATGTGGGATCCGAACCCTAGGGTGGGAGCGCCGCCGCGCTTCCCAAGCGGTGCACTTATCCAGTGTGCCACCGGGCTGGCCCCCAGCACTATTTTTTGAAGACCCTGTTCTTTCCCCATTGAATAGTCAGCAATCAATTGACCATAGAAGTGAGGGTTTATTTCTTGGCTCTCGATTCTACTCCATTGGTCTACATGTCTGTCCTTAGGCTAGTACTGAACTGTTTTGATTACTGAGCTTTGCATTAAGTTTTGAAAGGGAGAGTGTGAGTCCTTTAACTTTGTTCTTTTTTTCAATGTAGTATTAGCTAACTGAGTCCTTTGAAATTTTAGGTGGAGTTTTTCCAGTTTTGCAAAAAATGCTATTGGGATTTTGATAGTGATTGGATCAAATCTGTGTATCTCTTTGACTAGTACTGCCGTCCATCCCAAAGTGGGATGTCTTTTAAAAATTATTGCAACAATGTTTTGTAGTTTTCAGTGTACAAGACTTATGCCTTCTTGGTTAAATTTATTCTTATGTATTTTATTCTTTTTAATACTATTGTGAAAGGAATTCTTTTCTTAATTTCCCTTCAGATTGCTCATTGCTAATACATAAAAATACAACTTTTTTTTTTTTTTTTTATCTTGCTGCTTTGTTGAATTTATTAGCTCATCATTTTTTGGTGGATTCTTTAGTTTTCTACATATAAGATCATGTCATCTGCAAATAGAGATGATTTTACTTCTTCCTCTCCAATTTGGATGCCTTTTATTTCTTTTTCCTGTCTAATTGCTCTGGCAAGAATTTTCAGTACTATGTTGAATAGAAGTGGCAAAATTGGATGTCCTAGTCTCATTCCTGATCTTAGGGGAAAAGATTTTGGTCTTTCACCTTGAGTATGTTAGCTGTGGGATTTTTCATATATGGCCTTTCACATGTTAATGAAGCTTTCTTCTATCCTTAGATTTTAGAGTGTTTTTTTTTTTTTTAATCATGAAAAGGTGTTGAATCTTATCAAATACTTTTGCTGCATCAATTGAGATAATCATGTGTTTTTTCCCCCCTTTCTTTTATTAGTGTGGTGTTTGCATTAATTGATTTTCATATGTTGAACCATCCTTCTATTCCTGGGATAAACCTCATTTGGTCATTGTGTATAATCCTTTTAATATGTGGCTGAATTCAGTTTGCTAGCATTTTGTTGAGGATTTTTGCATCTATATTCATTAGGATTATTGGTCTGTCATTTTCTTTTCTTGTAGTGTCTTTGGCTTTGGTATCAGAGTGATGCTGGCCTCATACAATTAGTTAGGAAATGTTCTTCCTCTATATGTTTTTGGAAGAGTTTGAGAAGGATTGCTGCTAATTCCTCTTCAAATGTTTGGTAGAGTTTACCAGTAAGCTTCTGGTATAGGACTTTTATTTGTTGGAAGGTTTTTCATTATTGATTCAATTTCTTTACTTGTTATGAGTCTGCTGAAATTTTCTATATTTGTGAGACAGTTTAAGTAATTTGTGTGTTTCAAGGAATTTGTGCATTTCTTCTAGTTTATCTAATTTGTTGGCACACAATTGTTCATAGTATTCAAAAAACACAGTATGTGTGATTTTAAGAAACTTATTGATGTTTTTTGTGAATTTATACATGATAGATTTTGGTGAATATTTCATAATTGTTTTTTTTTTTTTTCCTTTTTGTCTTTTTTCGTGACTGGCAATGGGATCGCAACCCTCGGTGTTGCTCCCACACCTCGCTCAGCCAGTGAGCGGGAACCGGTCTGTATGTGGGATCTGAACCCTCGGCGGGAGCGCCACCGTGCTCCCAAGCGGCGCACTGTAGCAGTGCGCCACCGGGCCGGCCCTTCATAATTGTTTTAAAAGAATGTTTTCTGTCTTTCATGTAGCATTATGTATATCCAACACTTGAGCTTATCAATTTTATTATTAAATCTTTTATGTTTCTCTTTGTCTGTTTGCTCTATGAGTTTCTGAAAGGGGTTTATTAAAACATCCAACTATTGTATTCTCTTCTTCTTGTTTTATGTTTTGGGACCACATTGTTAATTGCACAGATATTCATTTTACCTTGTTCTTCTTGAGTGTTTTACCAATGTATAATGTCCTTCTTTGTCCAGTATTACATTTTTCACATTAAACTTTATTTTGTGTGATAATTTTGTTGGCTAACTTTTTTTGGTTTAGATTTTTTAAATTATCTTTTTTTCATTTCTTTATGATTTTTAAAAAGTGTGTCCTGCAAATAGCATATCGCTAGATAAAAAAAAAATCCATTCTGATTGGTGAGTTAAACTCATTTACATTTGTATAATTCCTGTTATATTAGGATTTAGTTCTGCTATTTTATTTTGTGTTTTCTGTTTCTGCTATTTTATTTTTATTTTCTTTTCTTCTTTCCTTCTTTACATTGAATTTTCTTATTTTGGCTTAAAAGTTATATGTTTTATTTGTGTTCTTCTTATGTTTATCTCTAACTTATTCAGACCCATATTTAAGTTTATTTTCCCTGTAATTGTATCAGCTAATCATATCTAAATTTTTTGCCGTGAATAAGACAATTTTCTTTTCTTTTTTTTTTTTTTTGGTCTTTTTTTGTGACCGGTAAGGGGATCGCAACCCTTGGTGTGGTGTCGCCCGCACCGCGCTCAGCCAGTGAGTGCACCGGCCATTCCTATATAGGATCCGAACCCGCGGTGCGAGTGTCGCTGTGCTCCCAGCATTGCACTCTCCTGAGTGCGCCACGGGGCTGGCCCAGACAATTTTCTTTATACACTCCTGATTCCTTTTGGCAATCCAACTATTTTAATTAACCCACAGTAGCATTTTGATATCATCTAGAGTTTTAATTCTGGATTGTTATGAATATTCTTTTCAAAAATTTGATAATTATTCATTTAAGCAACTTTACTGAGTTATTACTTGTCCTTACTGCCAATATCTCATAGTATCTTCATGGATTTACTTCTTTTCTCACTAAGAGTACTCCTTGAAAATGTATTTTCAAAGAGGGCCTTTGTGTGGTTAAGCTTCTAAGTCCTTGTATTACTGAGAATATCTTTACTCTATCCTTAAATGATAGTTTATCTGGATATAAAATTCTAGATTTAAAATTCCTTTTCTTTAACGTTTAAAAAATATTGCTTTTTTGACTTTTCCTAAGGCTATTGATAAGGAATTTTTTTCATTAATACAATTCTTTTCACTTTAGATTTAATCTGCTTTTACTCTTTGGAAACTATTAGACTTTTCTTTTGGGCTTTGATGTCCTGAAATTTCACTATGATGCATTCAGGTATGATTTATTTTTTCCCCCTTATTTAACCCGTTGGCACTGCAAGAGAGCTTTCTATTTGAAGTGTTAATTTCAATGTTGGGAAATTTTTAGTAATAATTTCTTCAAATATTTCCTGCCCTCCACATTTCCCCTCTTTATTAGGGACTCCTACAATATGAGTATTGGCTGTTCTACTTCTGCCCTCCATATCTCCTAGATTTTCTTCAATGTTTTCCATCTCTTTATCCCTCGTGAGATCTACTTGGTATGCCCCTAGACCTAGTCTTCCGGCTCAGTTATTTGTTCATTAGCTGGTATTCTCCATTTATTCAGCTCTTTGTTTTAATAAAATACTTTCATCACTTGTGTGGTGGTGAATTATGTGTCAACTTGGCTAGTGTATGTTGCCAAGTTGTTTGACCAAACACTAGTCTAAATGTTGCTGTGAAAGCATTTTTATAGACGTGCTTAGTGTTTACTTCAGTTGACTTTACCCTCAACTTGGTAAAGAAGATTACTGTCAATAATGTGGGTATCAAATCGGTGAAAGCCTTAAGAACGAAAACTGAGGTTTCCCAGAGAAGAAGGAATTCTGCCTCAAGGCTGTACCAGAAATCCTGTCTGAGTTTCCAGCCAGTCAGTCTGCTCTATGAATTTTGAAATCAAGACTATGACTTCAGCTCTTGTTTTTGTTTTCAGCCTGCTGGCCCATCCTTCAGATTTTGGACCTGCTAGTACTCACGATCATCAAAGCCAGTTCTCTAAAATCAATCAATCAATCAATCACTCTCTCTCTCTCTCTCTATATATATACACATATATGTGTATGTATGTATACACACATGCATGTAGACACATATGTAAGGGTACTTCAAAAAGTTCACAGATGGATTTGTATTTTCTTTTAAATCTATTTTCCCATGGACTTTCTGAAGTGCCCTCCTACATCTCTATTGGCTCTCTTTCTATGAAGAATTCTGACTGTCCCACCGATGAACTCTACTTCATTTTTCAAATTATGACTGCTTGATCCTTCTTCATAATTTCAATATCTTTCCTTATCTCTTTGAGAATATTTACTGTGCTTCTTTTTTTCTTTTTTAGATTCTTTTTCTGTGTCCATGAAATCTGCTTTCTCTGGTATAGGTTGTTCAATGAGCTGTTGTTCTTTTTCAATGAATCATTATTTCCACACCAAATCATATTCCCTTAGAAATATATCAGGGACCCTTTCTCTATTTGTACCTATTCCTCAATGGGGTGACTTTGCTCCCTTTTAACTCTGCCTTGGGTGCTCTAATGTTTCCCTTTAATTCCAGGGGGCACTGGGCTGGGCTGGCATGGCTATTTTTCTATTTCATTTAGATAATGGGAGAAGACACTGATCTTCCCAGGGCTGTGCTGGGAAAAGAGAAGGGCAGAGGTGGAAAGCTCTCCCTGGCCACTCCGTGCTCATCTGTGGCTTTGCTCGGACGCCTTCTGCACACAGCAATGCAAACACATTCTATGTTCTCAGGCAAGTCTCACAGTTATAATGTTAGGGTTTGGGGTTCACCGATTCCTGCCTGCTCCTGTGATTCTCAGAGTTTGGTTTAGGAGAGGAAGCAGCAACCTGTATTGGTTCATCATCTTTTTGGTGTTCCTTCAACCACTATCCTGCTTCAACTGAATGACCAACCGACCGAGTGGCTGATGGAGCTTCTGAATGGAGGTACAGATTTCTTGTTTTATAGCTGGGCAATAAACTTTCATCATGAGTGGGAATTTAATATTTCCTTATTCTAAATGGGAAAAATGACACCACCAACTCAGTCTTGCAAATAAAAATGAACTAAAGAGCTGTATAATGTGGCAGACCCACTACAATCCTGTTAGAGCTAATAGATGGCATATGTGAGAGATGGAGGAAGGAAAGGGAGGCAGAGCATTTTGTTTTGTTCCTGCCTCTGTCAGCATCACCTGATACTGACCTGATGCCCTACATCAGTGCACAGGGGAGAGGAGTGCTTCTCTCCAGACTCGAACACTTCCCCCAGTCCATGGGTGGCATTTGCAATGCTCTGGGATGCTGCTGCCACCCACTTAATTAGTGTCACCCTGAATACCAGAGGCTGCCTTTATATTTGGGCACCATGCAAGCCCAGTGGGTAAATATGAGCATACCGCGTGGTTCATTAGCAGGAAATTTAACTCCTCAGAAAGAGAATCTGCAAACAATCCTTACATCCACTCCCTGAGACAAAGTATTTCTCTTAGAGAGTGGCCAGCTCTTGGTGTAGGCAGTGCTGGCCTGAGTGAGGATGTTTCTGTACACATGAGAATTCCAGGCTATGCTCATGGTATCCACGCAATGTCCAGGCTGGTCCAGGTGCAGGCGGGGCTGTTGAACTGCCCAGAGGAACTCTAACTTTGTCAGATTTAATGCTGATAAGAAATGGGAACAGAAATTTAAAAATTATAATTAAGTCCTACAGCTGGCAAGCGTAGCTGCAAGTTGTGCAGAGTTGGGAATAAAATGGAAGGTATTTCACCTGCCTCTCAGACAGCATATTTTCAAGTCTCTAACAATAACAATAACAATAACAACAATAACAATAACTGACATTTATAAGAGCTTAGTTTGTACCAGGTAATGTGCTAAATGTTTGTCTGGTTTATTTCTTTAAGGCACATAAAAATCATCAGATAGTCATAGTTGTTAATCCCATTAGACAAATGCCAAATCTGAGAATTGAAGAGATTGACATGTCTCATGTTACACAGAGAGCAGGTGGCAAAGCTGGTTTGACTGACAGAGTAATCTGTGCTTAACCACTAGCCATATTGCTGGTCAGAACCTGGATCCCATTGTGGGTTAATCATCATTTACCATGAGAAGACTTGCCCTTGTATCTTTTTTGA
The DNA here is from genome assembly GCF_000696425.1 of Galeopterus variegatus. NCBI lineage: Eukaryota > Metazoa > Chordata > Mammalia > Dermoptera > Cynocephalidae > Galeopterus > Galeopterus variegatus. The sequence continues at coordinate 303,276 of NW_007728364.1, forward strand.
AATGCTTGTTTAATAGGCTTTTATTAGCATAAGCATCTGGTTCTAGAAGATTTAGTGTTAAAAAAGAAGCATAGGTGATGGAGAGGCAGAAGAGATGTTTAACAGGTTTCCTTTCTTCTGCTGGAAGAAAGGCATTTTGGCATTTTGCTGCCAGGCTTCTATTTCATGTTCTCTTGGCAGTGACCTGGGATACTTTAGCGAGGGCAGACACAGCCAAAGTGTGGCTGCCCCAGGTCAGTGGGTAAAATGGCTAGACCTCTACTGCCAGGGGGAAAATAAAGCCACACGCAATCCTCAGAGACTCAGCTGCTAGGTTAGCTTCTCTGAGCTCCCCGGTATGAGGGAAGATGAAAGTTTCACTTAGATTTTGTTTCTGCCATTTTGGTATTAGCCTCATTCGGGTCTGATGATACTGGGCTGGTGTTTTGGACCTGCTTTATTGATTCATGCTATTTCTTTCTGAAGTGGAGAGAGTAGAATGTTTCAAGCCAGGCACCTTTTCCATTTCTCTTAAGCCCAGGTATGTTTATAGAGAAATAGAGTCGTGTACTTATTTATATTAGATTCACCCATGTGGAATCCCCTGGATATGTTGAGGAAGCCAGTGAAGCCATTCCGTGCATTTTTTCTCTGAACCGTAAGTGGTATTTAGCCCAAACTAGATAGAACAATCGCCAAGGGCAGAGTGGGATTAGAGGGAGCAAGTGGGGATATTGTGAGATTTTATTCTGCAAAGCTGACTCTAAGCCTACCAAAGCAATGCCTCCCGGCTCCTGGGGCTTACTTGGGAATGTTAGGAGGACATTCCTTTCAGGATAATGCATACCCTGAACACAGAAATGAGGAATGGAGGAAAAGAGAAATAAAAACCCAACTATATCACCTACTGAGACCCGGAACTTGGAAAAATGTCGGCTCTAGTTTGCGGTGAAGTTGGAAAGTATTCTTTTTCTCCTTTCATCTTGAAAAACATACCTGCACAACCGCTTCTTTCATGACTTGAGTGCCTTTCAAATAATCTAGGGGAAAAAGAGGCCTCGATGATGTGATGTCATCTTGATTCCCTTTTTGACAAAAATTTCAACCTTTTTTCATGAGCTAGGTTCTACTCCATTGCTGAAATGGTGATATCTGGACCTGGTCCAGGTGTGAAGTTGGCTGAGGCGTCTACTCATTACTCTTCTCCTGATATATTTTCAAGTCATGAACATCGCTTGGGTGAGAGAAAGCACTTGAGGTCCACTAAGCAGTTTTTTCTAAGTTGTGGGCTTCTGAGATGCACTGCTTGAGCCTTTGCTGCAGGCAGGGTTGGTTGATTGTCTTTCCAGCTTGAACAAAAGCCAAAGTAGGTGTCTCAGTGGGAGCGGAGAACAACCATCGTCTCCACAGGCAGTGTGTGCAAAGGATGTGAATAGAAGCAGTTTTTGGTGGAAGCCTTATGATTGAGCTTTTTGCTTTTATTACTTGGTTTCCATGGTAAGTCTTTTCAAAAGACTAGGATAAGTGTCTTATACACAGGAAGGTAGTACGACGCATGGTGCTGTACACTGGCGAGGGCTTGAGAGTTTGCTAAGTATGCTGTGGGCAGTCCCTTATTTGGTCCCCACAAAAGCCCAGTGGAATAGGTAGAGATTGTTATTCCCATTTTGCAGAGATGCAAATTGAGGCCCAAAAAGGCTAAATGACTTACTCCTGGCAACACAGAGAATGTGGCTACCTCAGCTGTTGCCAGGAAACCCCACTTTAGTTTTCAAAGGATGCTCTTTAAAGGCCAGATTCAGGGCCGGCCCGGTGGCACAATGCTACAGTGCGCCGCTTGAGTGCGCAGCGGCGCTCCCGCCGAGGGTTC